>NW_027520110.1:7500-30000 GCF_051989625.1 Stigmatopora argus | reverse complement strand
CAACCCAGGAATAGTGCATCTAAAGCCCGCAGAAGAGTTGTAAAACGTGGGTAAACTTGTTAAAATAAAAAGGGCAAAATGTTTTAAATCAACCCAGGAATAGTGCATCTAAAGCTTGCACAAAGTTTTGAAAAACGTGGGTAAACTTGTTAAAAATAAAGGGCAACATGTTTAAAATCAACCCAGGAATAGTGCATCTAAAGCCCGCAGAAGATTTGTAAAACGTGGGTAAACTTGTTAAAAATAATAAGGGCAATTTTTTTTTAATCAACCCAGGAATAGTGCATCTAAAGCCCGCAGAAGATTTGTAAAACGTGGGTAAACTTGTTAAAAATAAACAGGGCAAAATGTTTTAAATCAACCCAGGCAAAGTGCTTGAAAAGCCGGCAAGAAATGTCGACCGCACCTGACCCGAATGCAGTACTGAAGTTTGTCCGCCAGACGGCGAAAATGAGCAAGGTCCATCAACCAGGCCGGGTAAACGGCGGGAGTAACTATGACTCTCTTAAGGTACCGGGAAATGGTTAAAATGTGCAGAAAAGTGTTTCCAAAAGCGTAGTGATGGTTTTTAAACCATGAAATACAAATACTGGAGCTTTTCCACACATTAATATCGGGCACTGAGGGTGATTTTCCCGGGGGGGGGGAGACAGCTATAAAGGTCGGCGCGACGACGACGACCATTGGCGAAAGTGCCAAAATTTCACTAAAATGGGTTAAAATCAGCACTTATGGATGAAATAGAATTACTGGAGCTTACTGGAGCTTATCAGACATGACTACCAGGCTCTTGGGGTGATTTTCCAGGGGGAAAGACAGCCATAAACGTCGGCACGCGACCAAATACGACGACATACGACCATTCTCAAAAGTGCCTAAAATGAAATAAAATCAGCACTTATGGATGAAATAGAGTTACTGGAGCTTATCAGACATGACTACTGGGCTCTGGGGGTGATTTTCCTGGGTAAAAGACAGCCATAAACGTCGGCGCGACGACCGTTCGCCAAAGGCCCAAAAATTCACTAAAATGGGTTAAAATCAGCACTTATGGATGAAATAAAAAATACTGGAGCTTACTGGAGCTTATCAGACATGACTACCAGGCACTGGGGGTGATTTCCCCTGGGTAAAGACAGCCATAAACGTCGGCACGCGACCAAATACGACGACATACGACCATTCTCAAAAGTGCCCAAAATGAACTAAAATGGGTTTTAAATCAGCACTCATTGATGAAATACAAATACTATATCTTTAATACAAATACTGGACCTTTTTAAACATTAAAACTTGGCCCATGAGGTTGATTTACCCGAGGAAATGGCACTTTTGACCCGGCAATTTGAGCCCGATTGCAGTACCAAAGTTTGTCCGCAAGACGGCGAAAAGGAGCAAGGTAATGCCCAGAAAAAGTGTTCCAAAATCGTAGTAATAGTTTTAAAAACAGCATTTAATGATTAATTACAATTACTGGAAGTTACTGGGGCTTTTCAGACATGACTACCGGGCTCTGGGGGTGATTTTCTCGGGGGGGGAGACAGATATAAAGGTCGGCGGGAGTAGATCTGACTCTCTTAAGGTGCGGAAAATGGTTAATATTCCCTAGAAAAGTGTTCCAAAAGCGGAGTGATCGTTTTTAAACGATAAAATACAAATACTGAAGCTTTTCAGACATTAATATCGGGCACTGGGGGTGATTTTCCCGGGGGGGAGACAGCTATAAAGGTCTGCGCGACGACGACCATTCGCCAAAGGTCCAAAAATTCACTAAAATGGGTTAAAATCAGCACTTATGGGTGAAATACAATTACTGGAGCTTACTGGAGCTGATCAGACATGACTACCGGGCACTGGGGGTGATTTTCCAGGGGGAAAGACAGCTATAAACGTCGGCGCGACCAAATACGACCATTCTCAAAAGTGCCTAAAATGAACTAAAATCAGCACTTATGGATGAAATAGAGTTACTGGAGCTGATCAGACATGACTACCGGGCACTGGGGGTGATTTTCCGGGGGGAAAGACAGCTATAAACGTCGGCGCGACCAAATACGACCATTCTCAAAAGTGCCTAAAATGAACTAAAATCAGCACTTATGGATGAAATAGAGTTACTGGAGCTTATCAGACATGACTAGCGGGCTCTGGGGGTGATTTTCCTGGGGAAAAGACAGCCATAAAAGTCGGAACGACCAAATACGACGACATACGACCATTCTCAAAAGTGCCCAAAATGAACTAAAATCAGCACTAGTTGATGAAATACAATTACTGGAGCTTATCTGACATGACTACCGGGCAATGGGGGTGATTTTCCTGGGGAAAAGACAGCCATAAACGTCGGCGCGACGACCATTCGCCATAGGGCCAAAAATTCACTAAAATGGGTTAAAATCAGCACTTATGGATGAAATAGAATTACTGGAGCTTACTGGGGCTGATCAGACATGACTACCGGGCACTGGGGGTGATTTTCCGGGGGGAAAGACAGCTATAAACGTCGGCGCGACCAAATACGACGACGTGCGACCATTCTCAAAAGTGCCAAAATGAACTAAAATCAGCACTTGTTGATTAAATACAAATACTGGAGCTGATCAGACATGACTACCAGAAACTGGGGATGATTTTCACGGGGGAAAGACAGCCATAAACGTCTGCGCGACCAAGTACGACGACCATTCGCAAAAGTCCCAAATATGCACTAAAATGGGGTAAAATCAGCATTTATTGATGAAATACAAATACTCGAGCTTACTGGAGCTTATCAGACATGACTACCGGGCACTGGGAGTTATTTTCCTGGGTAAAAGACAGCCATAAACGTCGGCTGCGACCAAATACGACGACATACGACCATTCTCAAAAGTGCCAAAAATGCATTAAATTTGGTTTTAAATCAGCACTCATCGATCAAATACAAATATTATATCTTTAATACAAATACTGGACCTTTTTAAACATTAAAACCGGGCCCAGGAGGGTGATTTACCCGAAGAAATGACACTTTTGACCCGGCAATTTGACCCTAATTGCAGTAAAAAAAAATTGTCCACAATGTGGCAGAGTTCTGCGGGTTCCATAGCGGCGGCCCAGTGCGTCAAATTCTGTATAAAAAGCAGGATATTTCGGTTCTGGGGGGTTATTTTACCCTGAAAAAGTGCATAAATTCTGGGTGCATGTATTATACACCATTTGGTGTCAAAATAAACGCTCCAGTTTACCCAGGAAGAGTGTCCCAAATGCGGGTTGACTGTAATAGACCAACGTGCATGTATAAAAAGCATGTCGACTTCGTTCTGGGGGCTTATTTTCACTCAGGAATAGTTTCTAAAATAAGGGGACCTTTATTAGAGTAGAGTGGGTGTGTAAAAAGCGTTTCTTTTCAGCCCAAAAGGTGTTTTTAACCGGGAAAAGTGCATAAGCTTACGGGATTTTCAACGGTCGCAGTAATAAAGTTTGTCCACAGTGTGGCAGAGTTTTTCAGGTTACATAGAGGCCCAGTGCGTCAAAGTCTGTATAAAAAAAGGAGGATATTTCGGTTCTGGTGGGTTATTTTCACCGGAAAAAGTGCATAAATTCTGGGTGCATGTATTATTGACGATTTGGTATCAAAATAAATGCTCCAGGGAGGTTCTGGTGCAAAAGTTTACCCAGGAAGAGTGTCCCAAATGCTGGTTGACTGTAATAGACCAACGTGCATGTATAAAAAGCATGTCGACTTCGTTCTGTGGGCTTATTTTCACTCGGGAATAGTTTCTAAAATAAGGGGACCTTTATTAGAGTAGAGTGGGTGTGTAAAAAGATTTTCTTTTCAGCCAGAAAGGTAATTTTAAACGCTAAAAGTGCATAGGCTTACGGGAGCTTAAACGGTCGCAGTACCACAGTTTGTCCACAGTGTGGCAGAGTTCTGCGGATTCCATAGCGTCCCAGTGCGTACTGGTTTGTATAAAAAGTAGCCCAGTTCGGTTCTGGGGGGGTTATTTTCCCCGGAAAAAGTGCCTAAAATGTGGGTGCATGTATTATTGACAATTTTGTATAAAATTAGTCTTCCAGGGAGGTTCTGGGGGGATGTTAGGCAAGAAATAGTGTCCAAATTGGGGTAATTTTCGTTAAGAATAGTGGTTGCATTGGAACTGGTCTTGGGTGGTTCTGGTTGGTCCATTTAACCTGAATTTTTGTCTCATATGAGGGGAGATGTATATTGACCATTCTGTATAAAATAATCTTCCAGGGTGGTTGTGAAGTAAAGTTATGCCACAAACAATGTGCCTTATATGGGCACTTTTATGACAACGAGTGCTTGTGTTGGAACTGGTCCTGGGTGGTTCTGGTTGGTCCATTTACCCTGAATTTTTGTCTCATATGAGGGGAGATGTATATTGACCATTTTCTATAAAATAATCTTCCAGGGAGGTTCTGGGTGGATGTTAGGCAAGAAATAGTGCCCAAATTGGGGTAAATTGCGTCAAAAATAGTGGTTGTCTTGGAACTGGTCTTGGGTGGTTCTGGTTGGTCCATTTTCCCTGAATTTTTGTCTCATATGAGGGTAGATGTATATTGACCATTCTGTATAAAATAATCTTCCAGGGTGGTTGTGAAGTAAAGTTATGCCACAAACAATGTGCCTAATTTGGGCACTTTTATGACAACGAGTGCTTGTGTTGGAACTGGTCCTGAGCGGTTCTGGTTGGTCCATTTAGCCTGAATTTTTGTCTCATATGAGGGGAGATGTATATTGACCATTTTCTATAAAATAATCTTCCAGGGAGGTTCTGGGTGGATGTTAGGCAAGAATAAGTGCCCAAATTGGGGTAAATTGCGTCAAAAATAGTGGTTGTCTTGGAACTGGTCTTGGGTGGTTCTGGTTGGTCCATTTAACCTGAATTTTTGTCTCATATGAGGGGAGATGTATATTGACCATTCTGTATAAAATAATCTTCCAGGGTGGTTGTGAAGTAAAGTTATGCCACAAACAATGTGCCTAATTTGGGCACTTTTATGACAACGAGTGCTTGTATTGGAACTGGTCCTGAGCGGTTCTGGTTGGTCCATTTACCCTGAATTTTTGTCTCATATGAGGGGAGATGTATATTGACCATTTTCTATAAAATAATCTTCCAGGGAGGTTCTGGGTGGATGTTAGGCAAGAAATAGTGCCCAAATTGGGGTAAATTGCGTCAAAAATAGTGGTTGTCTTGGAACTGGTCTTGGGTGGTTCTGGTTGGTCCATTTTCCCTGAATTTTTGTCTCATATGAGGGGAGATGTATATTGACCATTCTGTATAAAATAATCTTCCAGGGTAGTTGTGAAGTAAAGTTATGCCTTAAACAGTGTGCCTAATTTGGGCACTTTTATGACAACGAGTGCTTGTGTTGGAACTGGTCCTGGGTGGTTCTGGTTGGTCTATTTAACCTGAATTTTTGTCTCATATGAGGGGAGATGTATATTGACCATTTTCTATAAAATAATCTTCCAGGGAGGTTCTGGGGGGATGTTAGGCAAGAAATAGTGTCCAAATTGGGGTAATTTTCGTTAAAAATAGTGGTTGCATTGGAACTGGTCTTGGGTGGTTCTGGTTGGTCCATTTTCCCTGAATTTTTGACTCATATGAGGGGAGATGTATATTGACCATTCTGTATAAAATAATCTTCCAGGGTAGTTGTGAAGTAAAGTTATGCCACAAACAGTGTGCCTAATTTGGGCACTTTTATGACAACGAGTGCTTGTGTTGGAACTGGTCCTGAGTGGTTCTGGTTGGTCCATTTACCCTGAATTTTTGTCTCATATGAGGGGAGATGTATATTGACAATTCTGTATAAAATAATCTTCCAGGGAGGTTCTGGGTGGATGTTAGGCAAGAATAAGTGCCCAAATTGGGGTAAATTTCGTTAAAAATAGTGGTTGCATTGGAACTGGTCTTGGGTGGTTCTGGTTGGTCCATTTTCCCTGAATTTTTGTCTCATATGAGGGGAGATGTATATTGACCATTCTGTATAAAATAATCTTCCAGGGTAGTTGTGAAGTAAAGTTATGCCACAAACAATGTGCCTAATTTGGACACTTTTATGACAACGAGTGCTTGTGTTGGAACTGGTCCTGAGCGGTTCTGGTTGGTCCATTTAGCCTGAATTTTTGTCTCATATGAGGGTAGTTGTATATTGACCATTCTGTATAAAATAATCTTCCAGGGAGGTTCTGGGGGGATGTTAAGCCATAAATAGTGTCCAAATTGGGGTAAATTGCGTTAAAAATAGTGGTTGTCTTGGAACTGGTCTTGGGTGGTTCTGGTTGGTCCATTTTCCCTGAATTTTTGTCTCATATGAGGGTAGATGTATATTGACCATTCTGTATAAAATAATCTTCCAGGGTGGTTGTGAAGTAAAGTTATGCCACAAACAATGTGCCTAATTTGGGCACTTTTATGACAACGAGTGCTTGATTTGGAACTGGTCCTGAGCGGTTCTGGTTGGTCCATTTACCCTGAATTTTTGTCTCATATGAGGGAAGATGTATATTGACCATTTTCTATAAAATAATCTTCCAGGGATGTTCTGGGTGGATGTTAGGCAAGAATAAGTGCCCAAATTGGGGTAAATTTCGTTAAAAATAGTGGTTGCATTGGAACTGGTCTTGGGTGGTTCTGGTTGGTCCATTTAACCTGAATTTTTGTCTCATATGAGGGGAGATGTATATTGACCATTCTGTATAAAATAATCTTCCAGGGTGGTTGTGAAGTAAAGTTATGCCACAATCAATGTGCCTAATTTGGGCACTTTTATGACAACGAGTGCTTGTGTTGGAACTGGTCCTGAGTGGTTCTGGTTGGTCCATTTACCCTGAATTTTTGTCTCATATGAGGGGAGATGTATATTGACAATTTGGTATAAAATTAGTCTTCCAGGGATGTTCTGGGGGGATGTTAGGCAAGAATAAGTGCCCAAATTGGGGTAAATTGCGTTAAAAATAGTGGTTGCATTGGAACTGGTCTTGGGTGGTTCTGGTTGGTCCATTTTCCCTGAATTTTTGTCTCATATGAGGGTAGATGTATATTGACCATTCTGTATAAAATAATCTTCCAGGGTAGTTGTGAAGTAAAGTTATGCCACAAACAATGTGCCTAATTTGGACACTTTTATGACAACGAGTGCTTGTGTTGGAACTGGTCCTGAGCGGTTCTGGTTGGTCCATTTAGCCTGAATTTTTGTCTCATATGAGGGTAGTTGTATATTGACCATTCTGTATAAAATAATCTTCCAGGGAGGTTCTGGGGGGATGTTAAGCCATAAATAGTGTCCAAATTGGGGTAAATTGCGTTAAAAATAGTGGTTGTCTTGGAACTGGTCTTGGGTGGTTCTGGTTGGTCCATTTTCCCTGAATTTTTGTCTCATATGAGGGTAGATGTATATTGACCATTCTGTATAAAATAATCTTCCAGGGTGGTTGTGAAGTAAAGTTATGCCACAAACAATGTGCCTAATTTGGGCACTTTTATGACAACGAGTGCTTGATTTGGAACTGGTCCTGAGCGGTTCTGGTTGGTCCATTTACCCTGAATTTTTGTCTCATATGAGGGAAGATGTATATTGACCATTTTCTATAAAATAATCTTCCAGGGATGTTCTGGGTGGATGTTAGGCAAGAATAAGTGCCCAAATTGGGGTAAATTTCGTTAAAAATAGTGGTTGCATTGGAACTGGTCTTGGGTGGTTCTGGTTGGTCCATTTAACCTGAATTTTTGTCTCATATGAGGGGAGATGTATATTGACCATTCTGTATAAAATAATCTTCCAGGGTGGTTGTGAAGTAAAGTTATGCCACAATCAATGTGCCTAATTTGGGCACTTTTATGACAACGAGTGCTTGTGTTGGAACTGGTCCTGAGTGGTTCTGGTTGGTCTATTTACCCAGGAATTGTGTCTCATTTGTGGGTAGATTTATAATTGACAATTTGGTATAAAATTAGTCTTCCAGGGATGTTCTGGGGGGATGTTAAGCCATAAATAGTGTCCAAATTGGGGTAAATTGCGTTAAAAATAGTGGTTGCATTGGAACTGGTCTTGGGTGGTTCTGGTTGGTCCATTTAACCTGAATTTTTGTCTCATATGAGGGTAGATGTATATTGACCATTCTGTATAAAATAATCTTCCAGGGTGGTTGTGAAGTAAAGTTATGCCACAATCAATGTGCCTATAATGGGCACTTTTATGACAACGAGTGCTTGTATTGGAACTGGTCCTGAGTGGTTCTGGTTGGTCTATTTACCCAGGAATTGTGTCTCATTTGTGGGTAGATGTATAATTCACAATTTTGTGTAAAATTAGTCTTTCCAGGGCCGTCCTGGGGTGATGTTTAGCCAGAAATAGTGTCCCAATTACGGGCACTTGTATTAGAGCAGTGCAGGTCGGTTCGGGGGTCAATTTCACCCCGGAAAAGCTTCCCAAAAAACGGTCACTTGTATAACAAACGAGGATATAACTGATAAGTTACACTTTACCCTTTAATTTGAGCTCAACTACCCGTGAAATGACTCTCTTGTGCTGGAACGGTATTTTGACGTAAGACCTCCGTTTGTCCGCGAGACGGCAGAAATGAGTCCGGCCAACCGGGACTATTGTTTCAAAGTAATCAAGCGGGTACTAGGAGTTTCCCTCTCCGAGAAAAGCCACTCTCCATCGGGCAAGTTTCGAGTCGTAATACCAAAGTTTTACAAAAGTGTGTAAAAACTGTCACAATGCCCAGATAAGTGTTCCAAAAGCCGGGGAAAGATATTTAGAGTCATCGGGGGGTACAGTTGGGAAAAAAGTTGAACGTGGCTAAAAACGGTCTTCGTGCCCAGAATGGTGTTCCAAATGCTGGGTAATTGCATGGGGTGTCATCTGTGAAAAAGTTGGAAAAATGTTAAAAATGGTCGAAAATGGTTAAAATGTGCACAAAACTGTTCAAAATGATGTTTAAATTTACCAGGAGTCATTTGTTAAAAAGTTGAAAAAATGTCAAAAATTGTCGAAAATGCTTAAAATGTGCACAAAACTGTTCAAAATGATTTTTAAAACTATCAGGAGTCATTTGATAAAAAGTTGGGAAAATGTCAAAAATGGTCGAAAATGGTTAAATTGTGCATAAAAGTGTTAGAAATGAAGTTTAAAACTACCAGGAGTCATTTTTTAAAAAGTTGGAAAAATGTCAAAAATGGTCGAAAATTGTTAAAATGTGCATAAAACTGTTAGAAATGAAGTTTAAAAGTACCACGAGTCATTTTTTAAAAAGTTGGAAAAATGTCAAAAATGGTCGAAAATGTTTAAAATGCCCCCAAAACAGGTCCAAATCATGGGGGAAATTTCCAGGAATCATCGGTGGAAAAACCTGGAAGTCTGTCCAAAGGGGTTGAAAATGGTTAAAATGCCCAGAGAAAGTGTCCAAATCTCGGATAAAAATTCCAGCAATCATCGGTGGAAAAACCTGGAAGTCTGTCCAAAGGGGTTGAAAATGGTTAAAATGCCCAGAGAAAGTGTCCAAATCTCGGATAAAAATTCCAGCAATCATCGGTGGAAAAACCTGGAAGTCTGTCCAAAGGGGTTGAAAATGGTTAAAATGCCCAGAGAAAGTGTCCAAATCTCGGATAAAAATTCCAGCAATCATCGGTGGAAAAACCTGGAAGTCTGTCCAAAGGGGTTGAAAATGGTTAAAATGCCCAGAGAAAGTGTCCAAATCTCGGATAAAAATTCCAGCAATCATCGGTAGAAAAACCTGGAAGTCTGTCCAAAGGGGTTGAAAATGGTTAAAATGCCCAGAGAAAGTGTCCAAATCTCGGATAAAAATTCCAGCAATCATCGGTGGAAAAACCTGGAAGTCTGTCCAAAGGGGTTGAAAATGGTTAAAATGCCCAGAGAAAGTGTCCAAATCTCGGATAAAAATTCCAGCAATCATCGGTGGAAAAAGCTGGAAGTCTGTCCAAAGGGGTTGAAAATGGTTAAAATGCCCAGAGAAAGTGTCCAAATCTCGGATAAAAATTCCAGCAATCATCGGTGGAAAAAGCTGGAAGTCAGTCCAAAGGGGTTGAACATGGTTAAAATGCCCAGAGATAGTGTCCAAATCTCGGATTAAATTTTTCAAAATGATCGGTTGGGTCTACCCTATGTTCGAAACTGGGTCTACCCCATGCTCGAAACTGGGTCTACCCCATAATATAACTTGGGTCTACCAGGAGAGCGAATTTGGGTCTACCAATGTTAGGGGGATATAACTCACCTACTCGTGCAAAATCCGGTGGTCTGCAGAAACCCTTCGGCAAGTATATAGGGAGAGGAAATGTTTGAAAGTGAGCTCCAGGCTGCGAACCGACCCTGACCTCTCCCGGGGTCCAGGTGGATCACCTAATGTTCGGACAACGTTGGCAAAGTGTTGGGATGTCCGTGGGTGGTTCTCCTGATTTTTTACGAATTTTTTTCTAAGTCCTGCGGGACTTAGAAAAATTTTCGGAAAATTTAAGCGGATTTTTTCTAAGTGTGAAGGGGCTTAGAAAAATCCATATCCGCTCATGTGTCACTATTCTCGGACATGCACTGTGAAAAAGACCGTTGATGTGTGTGGTGCTCACACTTTGAAAAATTTCTGGAGCTCGAAATTTCAGCGGGGCGTCAGCCAACCCGTATCCGCCCATGGAGCACTATTCTCGGATAGGCTCGAGGGAAAACCCCGCCGATTTTTGTGGTGCTCAAAAATCAAAAATTTCATGGAGCTCAGAAATTCAGCGGGGGGTCAGCCAGCCCAATCCGCTCATGTGTCACTATCCTCGGACAAGCACTGTGAAAAACACCGTTGAAGTGTGTGGAGCTCGGACTTAGAAAAATTTCTGGAGGTCAGAAATTCAGCGGGGCATCAGCCAGCTCAATCCGCTCATGTGTCACTATCCTCGGACATGCACTGTGAAAAACACCGTTAATGTGTGTGGAGCTCGGACTTAGAAAAATTTCTGGAGGTCAGAAATTCAGCGGGGCATCAGCCAGCTCAATCCGCTCATGTGTCACTATCCTCGGACAAGCACTGTGAAAAACACCGTTGATGTGTGTGGAGCTCGGACTTAGAAAAATTTCTGGAGGTCAGAAATTCAGCGGGGCATCAGCCAGCTCAATCCGCTCATGTGTCACTATCCTCGGACAAGCACTGTGAAAAACACCGTTGAAGTGTGTGGAGCTCGGACTTGGAAAAATTTCTGGAGCTCAGAAATTCAGCGGGGCATCAGCCAACCCAATCCGCTCATGTGTCACTATCTTCGGATATGCACTGTGAAAAACACCGTTGATGTTTGTGGAGCTCGGACTTAGAAAAATTTCTGGAGGTCAGAAATTCAGCGGGGCATCAGCCAGCTATATCCGCTCATGTGTCACTATCCTCGGACAAGCACTGTGAAAAACACCGTTGAAGTGTGTGGAGCTCGGACTTAGAAAAATTTCTGGAGGTCAGAAATTCAGCGGGGCATCAGCCAACCCAATCCGCTCATGTGTCACTATCCTCGGACAAGCACTGTGAAAAACACCGTTGATGTGTGTGGAGCTCGGACTTAGAAAAATTTCTGGAGCTCAGAAATTCAGCGGGGCATCAGCCAGCTCAATCCGCTCATGTGTCACTATCCTCGGACAAGCACTGTGAAAAACACCGTTGATGTGTGTGGAGCTCGGACTTAGAAAAATTTCTGGAGCTCAGAAATTCAGCGGGGCATCAGCCAGCTCAATCCGCTCATGTGTCACTATCCTCGGACAAGCACTGTGAAAAACACCGTTGATGTGTGTGGAGCTCGGACTTAGAAAAATTTCTGGAGGTCAGAAATTCAGCGGGGCATCCGCCAGCCCAATCCGCTCATGTGTCACTATCCTCGGACATGCACTGTGAAAAAGACCGTTGAAGTGTGTGGTGCTCACACTTAGAAAAATTTCTGGAGCTCAGAAATTCAGCGGGGGGTCAGCCAGCCCAATCCGCTCATGTGTCACTATCCTCGGACATGCACTGTGAAAAAGACCGTTGAAGTGTGTGGTGCTCACACTTAGAAAAATTTCTGGAGCTCAGAAATTCAGCGGGGCATCAGCCAACCCAATCCGCTCATGTGTCACTATCCTCGGACATGCACTGTGAAAAACACCGTTGACGTGTGTGGAGCTCGGACTTAGAAAAATTTCTGGAGCTCAGAAATTCAGCGGGGCATCAGCCAGCTCAATCCGCTCATGTGTCACTATCCTCGGACATGCACTGTGAAAAACACCGTTGACGTGTGTGGAGCTCGGACTTAGAAAAATTTCTGGAGCTCAGAAATTCAGCGGGGCATCAGCCTGCTCAATCCGCTCATGTGTCACTATCCTCGGACATGCACTGTGAAAAACACCGTTGATGTGTGTGGAGCTCGGACTTAGAAAAATTTCTGGAGGTCAGAAATTCAGCGGGGCATCAGCCAACCCAATCCGCTCATGTGTCACTATCCTCGGACATGCACTGTGAAAAACACCGTTGAAGTGTGTGGAGCTCGGACTTAGAAAAATTTCTGGAGGTCAGAAATTCAGCGGGGCATCAGCCAGCTCAATCCGCTCATGTGTCACTATCCTCGGACAGGCACTGTGAAAAACACCGTTGAAGTGTGTGGAGCTCGGACTTAGAAAAATTTCTGGAGGTCAGAAATTCAGCGGGGCATCAGCCAGCTCAATCCGCTCATGTGTCACTATCCTCGGACATGCACTGTGAAAAACACCGTTGAAGTGTGTGGAGCTCGGACTTAGAAAAATTTCTGGAGCTCAGAAATTCAGCGGGAGGTCGTCCAACCCAGTCCGCTCACGGTGCACTATTCTCGGATTGACTCGGGGCGAACCCCCGCCGATTTTAAAAGTGCTGAAACTCGAAAAATATACGGAGCTCGACGATGAAACCTGGTATCTGTCGATAATATCCGCCCACGAAGCACTATTCCCGGGGAGAAATCCCTCCGATGCCCGTGAAGACCGGTGGGATATGATTTGCCTACTTGTGCAAAATCCGGTGGTCTGCAAAAAGCCTTCGGCAAGTATATAGGGAGAGGAAATTTTTGAATGTGAGCTCCGGGCTGCGAACCGACCCTGACCTCTCCCGGGGTCCAGGTAGATCACCCTATGTTCGGACAACGTTGGCAAGGTGTTGGGGTGTCCGAGGGTGGTCCTCCTGATTTTTAACGATTTTTTTTCTAAGTCCTGCGGGACTTAGAAAAATTTTCGGAAAATTTAAGCGGATTTTTTCTAAGTGTGAAGGGGCTTAGAAAAATCCATATCCGCTCGTGTGTCACTATCCTCGGATAAGCTCGTGATAAGACCCGGCAGATGTGTGTGGTGCTCACACTTGGAAAAATTTCTGGAGCTCGAAATTTCAGCGGGGCAAAACAAACCCATATCCGCCCTTGTGAGCCTATCGTCGGATAGGCTCGAGGGAAACACCGTTGATGTGTGTGGTGCTCACACTTTGAAAAATTTCTGGAGCTCGGGAACTCAGCGGGGGCTTCAGCAACCCATATCCGCTCATGTGTCACTATCCTCGGACATGCACTGTGAAAAACACCGTTGATGTGTGTGGAGCTCGGACTTAGAAAAATTTCTGGAGCTCAGAAATTCAGCGGGGCATCAGCCAGCTCAATCCGCTCATGTGTCACTATCCTCGGACATGCACTGTGAAAAAGACCGTTGAAGTGTGTGGTGCTCACACTTAGAAAAATTTCTGGAGCTCAGAAATTCAGCGGGGCATCAGCCAGCTCAATCCGCTCATGTGTCACTATCCTCGGACATGCACTGTGAAAAACACCGTTGATGTGTGTGGAGCTCGGACTTAGAAAAATTTCTGGAGCTCAGAAATTCAGCGGGGCATCAGCCAGCTCAATCCGCTCATGTGTCACTATCCTCGGACATGCACTGTGAAAAAGCCCGTTGAAGTGTGTGGTGCTCACACTTAGAAAAATTTCTGGAGCTCAGAAATTCAGCGGGGCATCAGCCAGCTCAATCCGCTCATGTGTCACTATCCTCGGACAAGCACTGTGAAAAACACCGTTGATGTGTATGGAGCTCGGACTTAGAAAAATTTCTGGAGCTCAGAAATTCAGCGGGGCATCAGCCAGCTCAATCCGCTCATGTGTCACTATCCTCGGACAAGCACTGTGAAAAACACCGTTGATGTGTGTGGAGCTCGGACTTAGAAAAATTTCTGGAGGTCAGAAATTCAGCGGGGCATCAGCCAGCTCAATCCGCTCATGTGTCACTATCCTCGGACATGCACTGTGAAAAACACCGTTGATGTGTGTGGAGCTCGGACTTAGAAAAATTTCTGGAGCTCAGAAATTCAGCGGGGCATCAGCCAACCCAATCCGCTCATGTGTCACTATCCTCGGACATGCACTGTGAAAAACACCGTTAATGTGTGTGGAGCTCGGACTTAGAAAAATTTCTGGAGCTCAGAAATTCAGCGGGGCATCAGCCAACCCAATCCGCTCATGTGTCACTATCCTCGGACATGCACTGTGAAAAACACCGTTGATGTGTGTGGAGCTCGGACTTAGAAAAATTTCTGGAGCTCAGAAATTCAGCGGGGCATCAGCCAACCCAATCCGCTCATGTGTCACTATCCTCGGACATGCACTGTGAAAAACACCGTTGATGTGTGTGGAGCTCGGACTTAGAAAAATTTCTGGAGGTCAGAAATTCAGCGGGGCATCAGCCAACCCAATCCGCTCATGTGTCACTATCCTCGGACATGCACTGTGAAAAACACCGTTGAAGTGTGTGGAGCTCGGACTTAGAAAAATTTCTGGAGGTCAGAAATTCAGCGGGGCATCAGCCAGCTCAATCCGCTCATGTGTCACTATCCTCGGACAGGCACTGTGAAAAACACCGTTGAAGTGTGTGGAGCTCGGACTTAGAAAAATTTCTGGAGGTCAGAAATTCAGCGGGGCATCAGCCAGCTCAATCCGCTCATGTGTCACTATCCTCGGACAAGCACTGTGAAAAACACCGTTGATGTGTGTGGAGCTCGGACTTAGAAAAATTTCTGGAGCTCAGAAATTCAGCGGGGCATCAGCCAACCCAATCCGCTCATGTGTCACTATCCTCGGACATGCACTGTGAAAAACACCGTTGAAGTGTGTGGAGCTCGGACTTAGAAAAATTTCTGGAGCTCAGAAATTCAGCGGGGCATCAGCCAGCTCAATCCGCTCATGTGTCACTATCTTCGGATATGCACTGTGAAAAACACCGTTGATGTGTGTGGAGCTCGGACTTAGAAAAATTTCTGGAGCTCAGAAATTCAGCGGGGCATCAGCCAACCCAATCCGCTCATGTGTCACTATCCTCGGACATGCACTGTGAAAAACACCGTTGAAGTGTGTGGGGCTCGGACTTAGAAAAATTTCTGGAGCTCAGAAATTCAGCGGGGCATCAGCCAGCTCAATCCGCTCATGTGTCACTATCCTCGGACATGCACTGTGAAAAACACCGTTGATGTGTGTGGAGCTCGGACTTAGAAAAATTTCTGGAGCTCAGAAATTCAGCGGGGCATCAGCCAGCTCAATCCGCTCATGTGTCACTATCCTCGGACAAGCACTGTGAAAAACACCGTTGAAGTGTGTGGAGCTCGGACTTAGAAAAATTTCTGGAGGTCAGAAATTCAGCGGGGCATCAGCCAGCTCAATCCGCTCATGTGTCACTATCCTCGGACAAGCACTGTGAAAAACACCGTTGATGTGTGTGGAGCTCGGACTTAGAAAAATTTCTGGAGCTCAGAAATTCAGCGGGGCATCAGCCAGCTCAATCCGCTCATGTGTCACTATCTTCGGATATGCACTGTGAAAAACACCGTTGATGTGTGTGGAGCTCGGACTTAGAAAAATTTCTGGAGCTCAGAAATTCAGCGGGGCATCAGCCAACCCAATCCGCTCATGTGTCACTATCCTCGGACATGCACTGTGAAAAACACCGTTGAAGTGTGTGGGGCTCGGACTTAGAAAAATTTCTGGAGCTCAGAAATTCAGCGGGGCATCAGCCAACCCAATCCGCTCATGTGTCACTATCCTCGGACATGCACTGTGAAAAACACCGTTGATGTGTGTGGAGCTCGGACTTAGAAAAATTTCTGGAGCTCAGAAATTCAGCGGGGCATCAGCCAGCTCAATCCGCTCATGTGTCACTATCCTCGGACAGGCACTGTGAAAAACACCGTTGAAGTGTGTGGAGCTCGGACTTAGAAAAATTTCTGGAGGTCAGAAATTCAGCGGGGCATCAGCCAGCTCAATCCGCTCATGTGTCACTATCCTCGGACATGCACTGTGAAAAACACCGTTGAAGTGTGTGGAGCTCGGACTTAGAAAAATTTCTGGAGCTCAGAAATTCAGCGGGAGGTCGTCCAACCCAGTCCGCTCACGGTGCACTATTCTCGGATTGACTCGGGGCGAACCCCCGCCGATTTTAAAAGTGCTGAAACTCGAAAAATATACGGAGCTCGACGATGAAACCTGGTATCTGTCGATAATATCCGCCCACGAAGCACTATTCCCGGGGAGAAATCCCTCCGATGCCCGTGAAGACCGGTGGGATATGATTTGCCTACTTGTGCAAAATCCGGTGGTCTGCAAAAAGCCTTCGGCAAGTATATAGGGAGAGGAAATTTTTGAATGTGAGCTCCGGGCTGCGAACCGACCCTGACCTCTCCCGGGGTCCAGGTAGATCACCCTATGTTCGGACAACGTTGGCAAGGTGTTGGGGTGTCCGAGGGTGGTCCTCCTGATTTTTAACGATTTTTTTTCTAAGTCCTGCGGGACTTAGAAAAATTTTCGGAAAATTTAAGCGGATTTTTTCTAAGTGTGAAGGGGCTTAGAAAAATCCATATCCGCTCGTGTGTCACTATCCTCGGATAAGCTCGTGATAAGACCCGGCAGATGTGTGTGGTGCTCACACTTGGAAAAATTTCTGGAGCTCGAAATTTCAGCGGGGCAAAACAAACCCATATCCGCCCTTGTGAGCCTATCGTCGGATAGGCTCGAGGGAAACACCGTTGATGTGTGTGGTGCTCACACTTTGAAAAATTTCTGGAGCTCGGGAACTCAGCGGGGGCTTCAGCAACCCATATCCGCTCATGTGTCACTATCCTCGGACATGCACTGTGAAAAACACCGTTGATGTGTGTGGAGCTCGGACTTAGAAAAATTTCTGGAGCTCAGAAATTCAGCGGGGCATCAGCCAGCTCAATCCGCTCATGTGTCACTATCCTCGGACATGCACTGTGAAAAAGACCGTTGAAGTGTGTGGTGCTCACACTTAGAAAAATTTCTGGAGCTCAGAAATTCAGCGGGGCATCAGCCAGCTCAATCCGCTCATGTGTCACTATCCTCGGACATGCACTGTGAAAAACACCGTTGATGTGTGTGGAGCTCGGACTTAGAAAAATTTCTGGAGCTCAGAAATTCAGCGGGGCATCAGCCAGCTCAATCCGCTCATGTGTCACTATCCTCGGACATGCACTGTGAAAAAGCCCGTTGAAGTGTGTGGTGCTCACACTTAGAAAAATTTCTGGAGCTCAGAAATTCAGCGGGGCATCAGCCAGCTCAATCCGCTCATGTGTCACTATCCTCGGACAAGCACTGTGAAAAACACCGTTGATGTGTATGGAGCTCGGACTTAGAAAAATTTCTGGAGCTCAGAAATTCAGCGGGGCATCAGCCAGCTCAATCCGCTCATGTGTCACTATCCTCGGACAAGCACTGTGAAAAACACCGTTGATGTGTGTGGAGCTCGGACTTAGAAAAATTTCTGGAGGTCAGAAATTCAGCGGGGCATCAGCCAGCTCAATCCGCTCATGTGTCACTATCCTCGGACATGCACTGTGAAAAACACCGTTGATGTGTGTGGAGCTCGGACTTAGAAAAATTTCTGGAGGTCAGAAATTCAGCGGGGCATCAGCCAGCTCAATCCGCTCATGTGTCACTATCCTCGGACATGCACTGTGAAAAACACCGTTGATGTGTGTGGAGCTCGGACTTAGAAAAATTTCTGGAGCTCAGAAATTCAGCGGGGCATCAGCCAACCCAATCCGCTCATGTGTCACTATCCTCGGACATGCACTGTGAAAAACACCGTTAATGTGTGTGGAGCTCGGACTTAGAAAAATTTCTGGAGCTCAGAAATTCAGCGGGGCATCAGCCAACCCAATCCGCTCATGTGTCACTATCCTCGGACATGCACTGTGAAAAACACCGTTGATGTGTGTGGAGCTCGGACTTAGAAAAATTTCTGGAGCTCAGAAATTCAGCGGGGCATCAGCCAGCTCAATCCGCTCATGTGTCACTATCCTCGGACATGCACTGTGAAAAAGACCGTTGAAGTGTGTGGTGCTCACACTTAGAAAAATTTCTGGAGCTCAGAAATTCAGCGGGGCATCAGCCAGCTCAATCCGCTCATGTGTCACTATCCTCGGACATGCACTGTGAAAAACACCGTTGAAGTGTGTGGTGCTCACACTTAGAAAAATTTCTGGAGGTCAGAAATTCAGCGGGGCATCAGCCAGCTCAATCCGCTCATGTGTCACTATCTTCGGATATGCACTGTGAAAAAGACCGTTGAAGTGTGTGGTGCTCACACTTAGAAAAAATTCTGGAGGTCAGAAATTCAGCGGGGCATCAGCCAGCTCAATCCGCTCATGTGTCACTATCCTCGGACATGCACTGTGAAAAAGCCCGTTGAAGTGTGTGGTGCTCACACTTAGAAAAAAATCTGGAGCTCAGGCTTTCAGCGAGACATTACAAACCCATATCCGCCCTTGTGAGCCTATCGTCGGATAAGGCTCGAGGGAAACACCGTTGATGTGTGTGGTGCTCACACTTAGAAAAAATTCTGGAGCTCAGGATTTCAGCGGGGCATCAGCCAACCCAATCCGCTCACGGTGCACTATTCTCGGATCGACTCGGGGCGAACCCCCGCCGAATTTCAAAGTGCCGAAACTCGAAAAATATATGGAGCTCGACGATGAAACCTGATATCTGTCGATAATATCCGCCCAAGAAGCACTATTCCCGGGGAGAAAGTCCTCAGATGCCCGTGAAGACCGGTGGGATATAATTTGCCTACTCGTGCAAAATCCGGTGGCCTGCAAAAAGCCTTCGGCAAGTATATAGGGAGAGGAAATTTTTGAAGGTGAGCTCCGGGCTGCGAACCGACCCTAACCTCTCCCGGGGTCCAGGTAGATCACCCTATGTTCGGACAACGTTGGCAAGGTGTTGGGGTGTCCGAGGGTGGTCCTCCTGATTTTTAACGATTTTTTTTCTAAGTCCTACGGGACTTAGAAAAATTTTCGGAAAATTTAAGCGGATTTTTTCTAAGTGTGAAGGGGCTTAGAAAAATCCATATCCGCTCGTGTGTCACTATCCTCGGATAAGCTCGTGATAAGACCCCGCAGATGTGTGTGGTGCTCACACTTGGAAAAATTTCTGGAGCTCGAAATTTCAGCGGGGCATAACAAACCCATATCCGCCCTTGTGAGCCTATCGTCGGATAGGCTCGAGGGAAACACCGTTGATGTGTGTGGTGCTCACACTTGCGAGGCTTTGGCAACCCATATCCGCTCATGTGAGCCTATCTTCGGATAGGCTCGGGGGAAAAGACCGTTGATGTGTGTGGTGCTCACACTTAGAAAAATTTCTGGAGGTCAGAAATTCAGCGGAGCATCAGCTTGCTCAATCCGCCCATGTGTCACTATCCTCGGACAGGCATGTTGGAAAACACCGTTGATGTGTGTGGTGCTCACACTTAGAAAAATTTCTGGAGCTCGGGAACTCAGCGGGGGCTTCAGCAACCCATATCCGCTCATGTGAGCCTATCTTCGGATATGCTCGGTGGAAAAGACCGTTGATGTGTGTGGTGCTCACACTTAGAAAAATTTCTGGAGCTCAGAAATTCAGCGGAGCATCAGCCAGCTCAATCCGCTCATGTGTCACTATCCTCGGACATGCACCGTGAAAAAGACCGTTGATGTGTGTGGTGCTCACACTTAGAAAAAATTCTGGAGCTCGGGAACTCAGCGGGAGCTTCAGCAACCCATATCCGCTCATGTGAGCCTATCTTCGGATAGGCTCAGGGGAAAAGACCGTTGATGTGTGTGGTGCTCACACTTAGAAAAATTTCTGGAGCTCGGGAACTCAGCGGGAGCTTCAGCAACCCATATCCGCTCATGTGAGCCTATCTTCGGATAGGCTCGGGGGAAAAGACCGTTGATGTGTGTGGTGCTCACACTTAGAAAAATTTCTGGAGCTCGGGAACTCAGCGGGAGCTTCAGCAACCCATATCCGCTCATGTGAGCCTATCTTCGGATAGGCTCGGGGGAAAAGACCGTTGATGTGTGTGGTGCTCACACTTAGAAAAATTTCTGGAGCTCGGGAACTCAGCGGGAGCTTCAGCAACCCATATCCGCTCATGTGAGCATATCCTCGGATAGGCTCGGGGAAAAACCCCGCCGAAGTGTGTGGTGCTCACACTTAGAAAAATTTCTGGAGCTCAGGATTTCAGCGGGGCATCAGCCGACCCAATCCGCTCATGTGTCACTATCCTCGGACAGGCATGTTGGAAAACACCGTTGATGTGTGTGGTGCTCACACTTAGAAAAATTTCTGGAGCTCAGGATTTCAGCGAGACATTACAAACCCATATCCGCCCTTGTGAGCCTATCGTCGGATAGGCTCGAGGGAAACACCGTTGATGTGTGTGGTGCTCACACTTAGAAAAAATTCTGGAGCTCAGAATTTCAGCGGGGCAAAACAAACCCATATCCGCCCTTGTGAGCCTATCGTCGGATAGGCTCGAGGGAAACACCGTTGATGTGTGTGGTGCTCACACTTAGAAAAAATTCTGGAGCTCAGGATTTCAGCGGGGCATCAGCCGACCCACCGCTCACGTGTCACTATCCTCGGATAGGCATGTTGGAAAACACCGTTGATGTGTGTGGTGCTCACACTTAGAAAAAATTTGAGAAAAATCTCTGGAGCTCAGGATTTCAGCGAGCAATTCCAAACCCATATCCGCTCATGTGAGCCTATCCTCGGATAGGCTCGGGGAAAAACCCCGCCGAAATGTGTGGTGCTCACACTTAGAAAAATTTCTGGAGGTCAGAAATTCAGCGGGGCATCAGCCAGCCCAATCCGCTCATGTGTCACTATCCTCGGACATGCACTGTGAAAAAGACCGTTGAAGTGTGTGGTGCTCACACTTAGAAAAATTTCTGGAGCTCAGGTTTTCAGCGGGGCATCAGCCGACCCAATCCGCTCATGTGTCACTATCCTCGGACAGGCATGTTGGAAAACCCCGTTGATGTGTGTGGTGCTCACACTTAGAAAAATTTTCTGAGAAAAATCTCTGGAGCTCAGGATTTCAGCGAGCCATTCCAAACCCATATCCGCTCATGTGAGCCTATCCTCGGATAGGCTCGGGGAAAAACCCCGCCGAAGTGTGTGGTGCTCACACTTAGAAAAATTTCTGGAGGTCAGAAATTCAGCGGGGCATCAGCCAGCCCAATCCGCTCATGTGTCACTATCCTCGGACATGCACTGTGAAAAAGACCGTTGAAGTGTGTGGTGCTCACACTTAGAAAAATTTCTGGAGCTCAGGTTTTCAGCGGGGCATCAGCCAACCCAATCCGCTCATGTGTCACTATCCTCGGATAGGCATGTTGGAAAACACCGTTGATGTGTGTGGTGCTCACACTTAGAAAAATTTCTGGAGCTCAGGCTTTCAGCGAGGCAATACAAACCCATATCCGCCCTCGTGAGCCTATCCTCGGATAGGCTCGAGGGAAAACACCGTTGATGTGTGTGGTGCTCACACTTAGAAAAATTTTCAGAGAAAAATCTCTGGAGCTCGTGATTTTCAGCGAGCCATTACAAACCCATATCCGCTCATGTGAGCCTATCCTCGGATAGGCTCGAGGAAAAACCCCGCTGATTTTTATGGTGCTCGCATGATTTGGGTCTACCAGGGCATTCACGTGGGTCTACCCCATGCTCGAAACTGGGTCTACCCCATAATATAACTTGGGTCTACCAGGAGAGCGAATTTGGGTCTACCAAATGTAAGGGGATATAACTCACCTACTCATGCAAAATCCGGTGGTCTGCAGAAACCCTTCGGCAAGATTATAGGGAGAGAAAAATTTTGAATGTGAGCTCCAGGCTGCGAACCGACCCTCCGCTCTCCCGGGGTCCAGGTAGATCACCCTATGTTCGGACAACGTTTGCAAGGTGTTGGGGTGTCCGAGGGTGGTCCTCCTGATTTTAACGAATTTTTTCTAAGTGTGAAGGGACTTAGAAAATTTTCGACAAGTGAGAGTGGCGAACTCACTAAGGCGGTCGTAACCGTCTACACCAGTCCGACGATGGTGTGCTATTCAGGGATAACTGATAACACGGGGTGGGTCCTGACCCGGAACAGGCACTCGGACTTAGAAAAATTTTGACAAGTGAG
>NW_027520110.1:0-2500 GCF_051989625.1 Stigmatopora argus | reverse complement strand
AGTGAGTGAGCTTCCGTGGTGTCTCTTGGATGGTAAGCGACCAACCGTCGGCGAGTCGAACGAGGGTCGGCCCGACGCTGTCGGCGAGTCGAACTAGGTTCGGCCCGATGGCGTCGGCGAGTCGAACGAGGGTCGGCCCGACGGCGTTAGCATCACTCCAGGGTAAGACACGCGGCCACCTCTGGTTCCGAGCCCTTTCGGGTCGTCCCGTGTGAGCTGTCGTCACCGGAAGCCTCTGCAACGGTGGAAGTTGTCGCGCATCTCGTTGGGTTTGTTGGATCAGTTCCGAGCAGAGTGAAACCTTTATAACCCGTCTACCTCTTACCCTCGAGCCGGCCAGGAAGCCGCGGAGTGTGGAAGGGCGCACGGTTCGTGCGGATGACATGGCCTTTGTGTGGTGCGTGTCCCGCGTGAGCTGTCGTCACCTGAAGCCTCTGCAACGGTGGAAGTTGTCGCGCATCTCGTTGGGTTTGTTGGATGATATCCGAGCGGAGAGTGAAAGTTAACCCGCCTGCATCTTATCCTCGAGCCGGCCAGGAAGCCGCGGAGTGTGGAAGGGCGCACGGTTGGTGCGGATCACATGGCCTCTGTGTGGTGCGTGTCCCGCGTGAGCTGTCGTCACCGGAAGCCTCTGCAACGGTTTCAAGCCGCGGAGTGTGGAAGGGCGCACGGTTCTTGCGGATGACATGGCCTGTGTGTGGTGCGTGTCCCGCGTCAGCTGTCGTCACCGGAAGCCTCTGCAACGGTGGAAGTTGTCGCGCATCTCGTTGGATGAGTTCCGAGCGGAGTGAACCCGAACCCGCCTGCCTCTTACCCTCGAGCCGGCCAGGAAGCCGCGGAGTGTGGAAGGGCGCACGGTTCGTGCGGATGACATGGCCTTTGTGTGGTGCGTGTCCCGCGTGAGCTGTCGTCACCTGAAGCCTCTGCAACGGTGGAAGTTGTCGCGCATCTCGTTGGGTTTGTTGGCATGGACCATGACCGGCCTGAGCAACCGGAATGGACCAACACCGGCTTGAGCAACCGGCATAAAGGCAACACTCTGAAAGGCGGCGGCGAGCCCATAGCCGATCCGAAAATTGTGTGGCGAAGCAAGTGGAAAATCAGTCTTTGCCGAAAGAAACAATGAAGCCCCGGGAAAACTGGCTCCCTCCCCGAGCCGGCGGCGGAAACCGTGGAGTGTGGAAGGGCGCTGTAAGCGCGGATAACATGTCCTGTCTGTGGGGAGGATCGGTGTGCGCACCGTTGTGAGTCCTGGAGGACGGTAAGCGACGTTACATCGGCGAGTCGTACTTGGGACGGCCCGGTGGCGTTAGCGCTATCCAGGTACACACGCGGCCACAGGCGGTTTCAAGCCCTTTCAGGTCCCGTGCGCGTGGTTGCTCCGGAAGCCTCTGCATATGGTGGAAGTTGTCGCGCATCTCGTGGGTCGTTGCACAGGACTGCTCAGGTCGAGTCCTTGGCGCCCTTGGGAGCCTCGTTCCCCGTCTGCGGCACCTCGGCCCTCCGTCCGCGGTAGGCGTCGGTGGCTGTTGACAGCGGGTGTATCTGGGTCAACTCCCTCGCGGCGGCGAGCCCATAGCCGATCCGAAAATTGTGTGGCGAAGCAAGTGGAAAATCAGTCTTTGCCGAAAGAAACAATGTGAAACAAATCAGCCATGAGCCAAAAAACGAATGAGGGAACAATCAGCCGTAAGCCAAAAGCCAAAAAACGAATGAGGGAACAAGTGAACAAATCAGCCCGTAAGCCAAAAACCGAATGAGGGCAAGTTGCAAATCCTACGCTACCTTCGAATTCCAAGACGCAGGGCCGTACACGGTCGACCCCGACCACGCCGGAACCGAAGCCCCAAAGGCCACGGGTACCCGCTACTCTCCCCTCGCCTCCGGCGGGGCGGAGGGGGGTTCAATGCCTCCGGTTGGATATGACGGAGCGCCCGTGGTCGCCGGTCCCCCCCCCCACTACCCACTCATCCAGCTGAGGGGTTTGACGGTAGCCCACCCGGGGCAAAAGGGGCGGCGGAGACCGGCTGGTTCCGGCGAGATTGCGACGAGCTGGAGCGATGGCAGACACCCTGGCCGGCCCATAAACGCGGGTGATCTACAAGTGACAAGGTACAGGTTGGCACCCGAACCATCGCGGGTGTGCGGACAAGCTGGGTGGTTTTGGCCGGTGCGCGTGAGCGCGTGCTTAACTAGAGGCGGTTCCCCGGCTTACGTGATTCCTTGACGGGTAAGCGTCTGACGGGCCCGTTCCTCGCCGGGGTTTGTGGCGCGCCTGAGTCCGATTAATACATCTTCGATGTTGGCGGCCAGACCCACAAAACTCGTGCCACCGCGCTCGCTGGCCTGGTCTCGTCCTTGTCACGAAATCGTCGCTCCCCGTGACCTGGTTCGGGCCTTGCCGCGGAGCGGTAGGTGCACTGTGCACGCCCACGTGTAACGAAAGGAAGGTAGGAGGGGAAAACACAACCCAGGCCGGTCCTACACGCGGGTGTGTTAC
>NW_027520109.1:0-55488 GCF_051989625.1 Stigmatopora argus | reverse complement strand
CATTTAACCTGAATTTTTGTCTCATATGAGGGTAGATGTATATTGACCATTCTGTATAAAATAATCTTCCAGGGTAGTTGTGAAGTAAAGTTATTCCACAAACAGTGTGCCTAATTTGGGCACTTTTATGACAACGAGTGCTTGTATTGGAACTGGTCCTGATTGGTTCTGGTTGGTCCATTTACCCAGGAATGGTGTCTTATTTGTGGGTAGATGTATAATTCACAATATTGTGTAAAATTAGTCTTCCAGGGAGGTTCTGGGGGGATGTTAGGCAAGAATAAGTGTCCAAATTGGGGTAATTTTCGTTAAAAATAGTGGTTGCATTGGAACTGGTCTTGGGTGGTTCTGTTTGGTCCATTTAACCTGAATTTTTGTCTCATATGAGGGTAGATGTATATTGACCATTCTGTATAAAATAATCTTCCAGGGTAGTTGTGAAGTAAAGTTATTCCACAAACAGTGTGCCTAATTTGGGCACTTTTATGACAACGAGTGCTTGTGTTGGAACTGGTCCTGAGTGGTTCTGGTTGGTCCATTTACCCAGGAATGGTGTCTTATTTGTGGGTAGATGTATACTTCACAATTTTGTGTAAAATTAGTCTTCCAGGGAGGTTCTGGGGGGATGTTAGGCAAGAATAAGTGCCCAAATTGGGGTAAATTGCGTCAAAATAGTGGTTGTCTTGGAACTGGTCTTGGGTGGTTCTGGTTGGTTCATTTACCCTGAATTTTTGTCTCCTATGAGGGTAGATGTATATTGACCATTCTGTATAAAATAATCTTCCAGGGTAGTTGTGAAGTAAAGTTATTCCACAAACAGTGTGCCTAATTTGGGCACTTTTATGACAACGAGTGCTTGTGTTGGAACTGGTCCTGAGTGGTTCTGGTTGGTCCATTTACCCAGGAATGGTGTCTTATTTGTGGGTAGATGTATACTTCACAATTTTGTGTAAAATTAGTCTTCCAGGGAGGTTCTGGGGGGATGTTAGGCAAGAATAAGTGCCCAAATTGGGGTAAATTGCGTCAAAAATAGTGGTTGTCTTGGAACTGGTCTTGGGTGGTTCTGGTTGGTCCATTTACCCTGAATTTTTGTCTCCTATGAGGGTAGATGTATATTGACCATTCTGTATAAAATAATCTTCCAGGGTAGTTGGGAAGTAAAGTTATGCCACAATCAATGTACCTAATATGGGCACTTTTATGACAACGAGTGCTTGTCTTGGAACTGGTCCTGAGCGGTTCTGGTTGGTCCATTTACCCTGAATTTTTGTCTCATATGAGGGGAGATGTATATTGACCATTTTCTATAAAATAATCTTCCAGGGAGTTTCTGGGTGGATGTTAGGCAAGAATAAGTGTCCAAATTGGGGTAATTTTCGTTAAAAATAGTGGTTGCATTGGAACTGGTCTTGGGTGGTTCTGTTTGGTCCATTTAACCTGAATTTTTGTCTCATATGAGGGTAGATGTATATTGACCATTCTGTATAAAATAATCTTCCAGGGTAGTTGTGAAGTAAAGTTATTCCACAAACAGTGTGCCTAATTTGGGCACTTTTATGACAACGAGTGCTTGTATTGGAACTGGTCCTGATTGGTTCTGGTTGGTCCATTTACCCAGGAATGGTGTCTTATTTGTGGGTAGATGTATAATTCACAATATTGTGTAAAATTAGTCTTCCAGGGAGGTTCTGGGGGGATGTTAGGCAAGAATAAGTGTCCAAATTGGGGTAATTTTCGTTAAAAATAGTGGTTGCATTGGAACTGGTCTTGGGTGGTTCTGTTTGGTCCATTTAACCTGAATTTTTGTCTCATATGAGGGTAGATGTATATTGACCATTCTGTATAAAATAATCTTCCAGGGTAGTTGTGAAGTAAAGTTATTCCACAAACAGTGTGCCTAATTTGGGCACTTTTATGACAACGAGTGCTTGTGTTGGAACTGGTCCTGAGTGGTTCTGGTTGGTCCATTTACCCAGGAATGGTGTCTTATTTGTGGGTAGATGTATACTTCACAATTTTGTGTAAAATTAGTCTTCCAGGGAGGTTCTGGGGGGATGTTAGGCAAGAATAAGTGCCCAAATTGGGGTAAATTGCGTCAAAAATAGTGGTTGTCTTGGAACTGGTCTTGGGTGGTTCTGGTTGGTCCATTTACCCTGAATTTTTGTCTCCTATGAGGGTAGATGTATATTGACCATTCTGTATAAAATAATCTTCCAGGGTAGTTGTGAAGTAAAGTTATGCCACAATCAATGTACCTAATATGGGCACTTTTATGACAACGAGTGCTTGTCTTGGAACTGGTCCTGAGCGGTTCTGGTTGGTCCATTTACCCTGAATTTTTGTCTCATATGAGGGGAGATGTATATTGACCATTTTCTATAAAATAATCTTCCAGGGAGTTTCTGGGGTGGATGTTAGGCAAGAATAAGTGTCCAAATTGGGGTAATTTTCGTTAAAAATAGTGGTTGCATTGGAACTGGTCTTGGGTGGTTCTGTTTGGTCCATTTAACCTGAATTTTTGTCTCATATGAGGGTAGATGTATATTGACCATTCTGTATAAAATAATCTTCCAGGATAGTTGTGAAGTAAAGTTATGCCACAAACAGTGTGCCTAATTTGGGCACTTTTATGACAACGAGTGCTTGTATTGGAACTGGTCCTGATTGGTTCTGGTTGGTCCATTTACCCAGGAATGGTGTCCTATTTGTGGGTAGATGTATAATTCACAATATTGTGTAAAATTAGTCTTCCAGGGAGGTTCTGGGGGGATGTTAGGCAAGAAATAGTGCCCAAATTGGGGTAAATTGCGTTAAAAATAGTGGTTGTCTTGGAACTGGTCTTGGGTGGTTCTGGTTGGTCCATTTAACCTGAATTTTTGTCTCATATGAGGGTAGATGTATATTGTGCAGACAAAGTGCAGACATGAATATCGGGCACTGGAGGTGATTTTCCTGGGTAAAAGACAGCCATAAACGTCGGCGCGACCAAATACGACGACATACGACCATTCTCAAAAGTGCCCAAAATGCACTAAAATTGGTTTTAAATCAGCACTCATCGATCAAATACAAATATTATATATTTAATACAAATATTTGACCTTTTTAAACATTAAAACCGGGCCCAGGAGGGTGATTTACCCGAAGAAATGACACTTTTGACCCGGCAATTTGACCCTAATTGCAGTAAAAAAAAATGTCCACAGTGTGGCAGAGTTCTGCGGGTTCCATAGCGGCCCAGTGCGTACTGGTTTGTATAAAAAGTAGCCCATTTCGGTTCTGGGGGGTTATTTTCCCCGGAAAAAGTGCCTAAAATGTGGGTGCATGTATTATTGATGATTTTGTGTAAAATTAGTCTTCCAGGGAGGTTCTGGGGGGATTTTAAGCCAGAAATAGTGCCCCAAATTGGGGTAAATTGCGTCAAAAATAGTGGTTGCATTATAACCGGTCTTGTGTGGTTCTGGTTGGTCCATTTAACCTGAATTTTTGTCTCATATGAGGGTAGATGTATATTGACCATTCTGTATAAAATAATCTTCCAGGGTAGTTGTGAAGTAAAGTTATTCCACAAACAGTGTGCCTAATTTGGGCACTTTTATGACAACGAGTGCTTGTGTTGGAACTGGTCCTGAGTGGTTCTGGTTGGTCCATTTACCCAGGAATGGTGTCTTATTTGTGGGTAGATGTATACTTCACAATTTTGTGTAAAATTAGTCTTCCAGGGAGGTTCTGGGGGGATGTTAGGCAAGAATAAGTGCCCAAATTGGGGTAAATTGCGTCAAAAATAGTGGTTGTCTTGGAACTGGTCTTGGGTGGTTCTGGTTGGTCCATTTACCCTGAATTTTTGTCTCATATGAGGGGAGATGTATATTGACCATTTTCTATAAAATAATCTTCCAGGGAGTTTCTGGGTGGATGTTAGGCAAGAATAAGTGTCCAAATTGGGGTAATTTTCGTTAAAAATAGTGGTTGCATTGGAACTGGTCTTGGGTGGTTCTGTTTGGTCCATTTAACCTGAATTTTTGTCTCATATGAGGGTAGATGTATATTGACCATTGTGTATAAAATAATCTTCCAGGGTAGTTGTGAAGTAAAGTTATTCCACAAACAGTGTGCCTAATTTGGGCACTTTTATGACAACGAGTGCTTGTATTGGAACTGGTCCTGATTGGTTCTGGTTGGTCCATTTACCCAGGAATGGTGTCTTATTTGTGGGTAGATGTATAATTCACAATATTGTGTAAAATTAGTCTTCCAGGGAGGTTCTGGGGGGATGTTAGGCAAGAATAAGTGTCCAAATTGGGGTAATTTTCGTTAAAAATAGTGGTTGCATTGGAACTGGTCTTGGGTGGTTCTGTTTGGTCCATTTAACCTGAATTTTTGTCTCATATGAGGGTAGATGTATATTGACCATTCTGTATAAAATAATCTTCCAGGGTAGTTGTGAAGTAAAGTTATTCCACAAACAGTGTGCCTAATTTGGGCACTTTTATGACAACGAGTGCTTGTATTGGAACTGGTCCTGATTGGTTCTGGTTGGTCCATTTACCCAGGAATGGTGTCTTATTTGTGGGTAGATGTATAATTCACAATATTGTGTAAAATTAGTCTTCCAGGGAGGTTCTGGGGGGATGTTAGGCAAGAATAAGTGTCCAAATTGGGGTAATTTTCGTTAAAAATAGTGGTTGCATTGGAACTGGTCTTGGGTGGTTCTGTTTGGTCCATTTAACCTGAATTTTTGTCTCATATGAGGGTAGATGTATATTGACCATTCTGTATAAAATAATCTTCCAGGGTAGTTGTGAAGTAAAGTTATTCCACAAACAGTGTGCCTAATTTGGGCACTTTTATGACAACGAGTGCTTGTGTTGGAACTGGTCCTGAGTGGTTCTGGTTGGTCCATTTACCCAGGAATGGTGTCTTATTTGTGGGTAGATGTATACTTCACAATTTTGTGTAAAATTAGTCTTCCAGGGAGGTTCTGGGGGGATGTTAGGCAAGAATAAGTGCCCAAATTGGGGTAAATTGCGTCAAAAATAGTGGTTGTCTTGGAACTGGTCTTGGGTGGTTCTGGTTGGTCCATTTACCCTGAATTTTTGTCTCCTATGAGGGTAGATGTATATTGACCATTCTGTATAAAATAATCTTCCAGGGTAGTTGTGAAGTAAAGTTATTCCACAAACAGTGTGCCTAATTTGGGCACTTTTATGACAACGAGTGCTTGTGTTGGAACTGGTCCTGAGTGGTTCTGGTTGGTCCATTTACCCAGGAATGGTGTCTTATTTGTGGGTAGATGTATACTTCACAATTTTGTGTAAAATTAGTCTTCCAGGGAGGTTCTGGGGGGATGTTAGGCAAGAATAAGTGCCCAAATTGGGGTAAATTGCGTCAAAAATAGTGGTTGTCTTGGAACTGGTCTTGGGTGGTTCTGGTTGGTCCATTTACCCTGAATTTTTGTCTCCTATGAGGGTAGATGTATATTGACCATTCTGTATAAAATAATCTTCCAGGGTAGTTGGGAAGTAAAGTTATGCCACAATCAATGTACCTAATATGGGCACTTTTATGACAACGAGTGCTTGTCTTGGAACTGGTCCTGAGCGGTTCTGGTTGGTCCATTTACCCTGAATTTTTGTCTCATATGAGGGGAGATGTATATTGACCATTTTCTATAAAATAATCTTCCAGGGAGTTTCTGGGTGGATGTTAGGCAAGAATAAGTGTCCAAATTGGGGTAATTTTCGTTAAAAATAGTGGTTGCATTGGAACTGGTCTTGGGTGGTTCTGTTTGGTCCATTTAACCTGAATTTTTGTCTCATATGAGGGTAGATGTATATTGACCATTCTGTATAAAATAATCTTCCAGGGTAGTTGTGAAGTAAAGTTATTCCACAAACAGTGTGCCTAATTTGGGCACTTTTATGACAACGAGTGCTTGTATTGGAACTGGTCCTGATTGGTTCTGGTTGGTCCATTTACCCAGGAATGGTGTCTTATTTGTGGGTAGATGTATAATTCACAATATTGTGTAAAATTAGTCTTCCAGGGAGGTTCTGGGGGGATGTTAGGCAAGAATAAGTGTCCAAATTGGGGTAATTTTCGTTAAAAATAGTGGTTGCATTGGAACTGGTCTTGGGTGGTTCTGTTTGGTCCATTTAACCTGAATTTTTGTCTCATATGAGGGTAGATGTATATTGACCATTCTGTATAAAATAATCTTCCAGGGTAGTTGTGAAGTAAAGTTATTCCACAAACAGTGTGCCTAATTTGGGCACTTTTATGACAACGAGTGCTTGTATTGGAACTGGTCCTGATTGGTTCTGGTTGGTCCATTTACCCAGGAATGGTGTCTTATTTGTGGGTAGATGTATAATTCACAATATTGTGTAAAATTAGTCTTCCAGGGAGGTTCTGGGGGGATGTTAGGCAAGAATAAGTGTCCAAATTGGGGTAATTTTCGTTAAAAATAGTGGTTGCATTGGAACTGGTCTTGGGTGGTTCTGTTTGGTCCATTTAACCTGAATTTTTGTCTCATATGAGGGTAGATGTATATTGACCATTCTGTATAAAATAATCTTCCAGGGTAGTTGTGAAGTAAAGTTATTCCACAAACAGTGTGCCTAATTTGGGCACTTTTATGACAACGAGTGCTTGTGTTGGAACTGGTCCTGAGTGGTTCTGGTTGGTCCATTTACCCAGGAATGGTGTCTTATTTGTGGGTAGATGTATACTTCACAATTTTGTGTAAAATTAGTCTTCCAGGGAGGTTCTGGGGGGATGTTAGGCAAGAATAAGTGCCCAAATTGGGGTAAATTGCGTCAAAAATAGTGGTTGTCTTGGAACTGGTCTTGGGTGGTTCTGGTTGGTCCATTTACCCTGAATTTTTGTCTCCTATGAGGGTAGATGTATATTGACCATTCTGTATAAAATAATCTTCCAGGGTAGTTGTGAAGTAAAGTTATTCCACAAACAGTGTGCCTAATTTGGGCACTTTTATGACAACGAGTGCTTGTGTTGGAACTGGTCCTGAGTGGTTCTGGTTGGTCCATTTACCCAGGAATGGTGTCTTATTTGTGGGTAGATGTATACTTCACAATTTTGTGTAAAATTAGTCTTCCAGGGAGGTTCTGGGGGGATGTTAGGCAAGAATAAGTGCCCAAATTGGGGTAAATTGCGTCAAAAATAGTGGTTGTCTTGGAACTGGTCTTGGGTGGTTCTGGTTGGTCCATTTACCCTGAATTTTTGTCTCCTATGAGGGTAGATGTATATTGACCATTCTGTATAAAATAATCTTCCAGGGTAGTTGGGAAGTAAAGTTATGCCACAATCAATGTACCTAATATGGGCACTTTTATGACAACGAGTGCTTGTCTTGGAACTGGTCCTGAGCGGTTCTGGTTGGTCCATTTACCCTGAATTTTTGTCTCATATGAGGGGAGATGTATATTGACCATTTTCTATAAAATAATCTTCCAGGGAGTTTCTGGGTGGATGTTAGGCAAGAATAAGTGTCCAAATTGGGGTAATTTTCGTTAAAAATAGTGGTTGCATTGGAACTGGTCTTGGGTGGTTCTGTTTGGTCCATTTAACCTGAATTTTTGTCTCATATGAGGGTAGATGTATATTGACCATTCTGTATAAAATAATCTTCCAGGGTAGTTGTGAAGTAAAGTTATTCCACAAACAGTGTGCCTAATTTGGGCACTTTTATGACAACGAGTGCTTGTATTGGAACTGGTCCTGATTGGTTCTGGTTGGTCCATTTACCCAGGAATGGTGTCTTATTTGTGGGTAGATGTATAATTCACAATATTGTGTAAAATTAGTCTTCCAGGGAGGTTCTGGGGGATGTTAGGCAAGAATAAGTGTCCAAATTGGGGTAATTTTCGTTAAAAATAGTGGTTGCATTGGAACTGGTCTTGGGTGGTTCTGTTTGGTCCATTTAACCTGAATTTTTGTCTCATATGAGGGTAGATGTATATTGACCATTCTGTATAAAATAATCTTCCAGGGTAGTTGTGAAGTAAAGTTATTTCACAAACAGTGTGCCTAATTTGGGCACTTTTATGACAACGAGTGCTTGTGTTGGAACTGGTCCTGAGTGGTTCTGGTTGGTCCATTTACCCAGGAATGGTGTCTTATTTGTGGGTAGATGTATACTTCACAATTTTGTGTAAAATTAGTCTTCCAGGGAGGTTCTGGGGGGATGTTAGGCAAGAATAAGTGCCCAAATTGGGGTAAATTGCGTCAAAAATAGTGGTTGTCTTGGAACTGGTCTTGGGTGGTTCTGGTTGGTCCATTTACCCTGAATTTTTGTCTCCTATGAGGGTAGATGTATATTGACCATTCTGTATAAAATAATCTTCCAGGGTAGTTGTGAAGTAAAGTTATGCCACAATCAATGTACCTAATATGGGCACTTTTATGACAACGAGTGCTTGTCTTGGAACTGGTCCTGAGCGGTTCTGGTTGGTCCATTTACCCTGAATTTTTGTCTCATATGAGGGGAGATGTATATTGACCATTTTCTATAAAATAATCTTCCAGGGAGTTTCTGGGGTGGATGTTAGGCAAGAATAAGTGTCCAAATTGGGGTAATTTTCGTTAAAAATAGTGGTTGCATTGGAACTGGTCTTGGGTGGTTCTGTTTGGTCCATTTAACCTGAATTTTTGTCTCATATGAGGGTAGATGTATATTGACCATTCTGTATAAAATAATCTTCCAGGATAGTTGTGAAGTAAAGTTATGCCACAAACAGTGTGCCTAATTTGGGCACTTTTATGACAACGAGTGCTTGTATTGGAACTGGTCCTGATTGGTTCTGGTTGGTCCATTTACCCAGGAATGGTGTCCTATTTGTGGGTAGATGTATAATTCACAATATTGTGTAAAATTAGTCTTCCAGGGAGGTTCTGGGGGGATGTTAGGCAAGAAATAGTGCCCAAATTGGGGTAAATTGCGTTAAAAATAGTGGTTGTCTTGGAACTGGTCTTGGGTGGTTCTGGTTGGTCCATTTAACCTGAATTTTTGTCTCATATGAGGGTAGATGTATATTGTGCAGACAAAGTGCAGACATGAATATCGGGCACTGGAGGTGATTTTCCTGGGTAAAAGACAGCCATAAACGTCGGCGCGACCAAATACGACGACATACGACCATTCTCAAAAGTGCCCAAAATGCACTAAAATTGGTTTTAAATCAGCACTCATCGATCAAATACAAATATTATATATTTAATACAAATATTTGACCTTTTTAAACATTAAAACCGGGCCCAGGAGGGTGATTTACCCGAAGAAATGACACTTTTGACCCGGCAATTTGACCCTAATTGCAGTAAAAAAAAATGTCCACAGTGTGGCAGAGTTCTGCGGGTTCCATAGCGGCCCAGTGCGTACTGGTTTGTATAAAAAGTAGCCCATTTCGGTTCTGGGGGGTTATTTTCCCCGGAAAAAGTGCCTAAAATGTGGGTGCATGTATTATTGATGATTTTGTGTAAAATTAGTCTTCCAGGGAGGTTCTGGGGGGATTTTAAGCCAGAAATAGTGCCCCAAATTGGGGTAAATTGCGTCAAAAATAGTGGTTGCATTATAACCGGTCTTGTGTGGTTCTGGTTGGTCCATTTAACCTGAATTTTTGTCTCATATGAGGGTAGATGTATATTGACCATTCTGTATAAAATAATCTTCCAGGGTAGTTGTGAAGTAAAGTTATTCCACAAACAGTGTGCCTAATTTGGGCACTTTTATGACAACGAGTGCTTGTGTTGGAACTGGTCCTGAGTGGTTCTGGTTGGTCCATTTACCCAGGAATGGTGTCTTATTTGTGGGTAGATGTATACTTCACAATTTTGTGTAAAATTAGTCTTCCAGGGAGGTTCTGGGGGGATGTTAGGCAAGAATAAGTGCCCAAATTGGGGTAAATTGCGTCAAAAATAGTGGTTGTCTTGGAACTGGTCTTGGGTGGTTCTGGTTGGTCCATTTACCCTGAATTTTTGTCTCATATGAGGGGAGATGTATATTGACCATTTTCTATAAAATAATCTTCCAGGGAGTTTCTGGGTGGATGTTAGGCAAGAATAAGTGTCCAAATTGGGGTAATTTTCGTTAAAAATAGTGGTTGCATTGGAACTGGTCTTGGGTGGTTCTGTTTGGTCCATTTAACCTGAATTTTTGTCTCATATGAGGGTAGATGTATATTGACCATTGTGTATAAAATAATCTTCCAGGGTAGTTGTGAAGTAAAGTTATTCCACAAACAGTGTGCCTAATTTGGGCACTTTTATGACAACGAGTGCTTGTATTGGAACTGGTCCTGATTGGTTCTGGTTGGTCCATTTACCCAGGAATGGTGTCTTATTTGTGGGTAGATGTATAATTCACAATATTGTGTAAAATTAGTCTTCCAGGGAGGTTCTGGGGGGATGTTAGGCAAGAATAAGTGTCCAAATTGGGGTAATTTTCGTTAAAAATAGTGGTTGCATTGGAACTGGTCTTGGGTGGTTCTGTTTGGTCCATTTAACCTGAATTTTTGTCTCATATGAGGGTAGATGTATATTGACCATTCTGTATAAAATAATCTTCCAGGGTAGTTGTGAAGTAAAGTTATTCCACAAACAGTGTGCCTAATTTGGGCACTTTTATGACAACGAGTGCTTGTATTGGAACTGGTCCTGATTGGTTCTGGTTGGTCCATTTACCCAGGAATGGTGTCTTATTTGTGGGTAGATGTATAATTCACAATATTGTGTAAAATTAGTCTTCCAGGGAGGTTCTGGGGGGATGTTAGGCAAGAATAAGTGTCCAAATTGGGGTAATTTTCGTTAAAAATAGTGGTTGCATTGGAACTGGTCTTGGGTGGTTCTGTTTGGTCCATTTAACCTGAATTTTTGTCTCATATGAGGGTAGATGTATATTGACCATTCTGTATAAAATAATCTTCCAGGGTAGTTGTGAAGTAAAGTTATTCCACAAACAGTGTGCCTAATTTGGGCACTTTTATGACAACGAGTGCTTGTGTTGGAACTGGTCCTGAGTGGTTCTGGTTGGTCCATTTACCCAGGAATGGTGTCTTATTTGTGGGTAGATGTATACTTCACAATTTTGTGTAAAATTAGTCTTCCAGGGAGGTTCTGGGGGGATGTTAGGCAAGAATAAGTGCCCAAATTGGGGTAAATTGCGTCAAAAATAGTGGTTGTCTTGGAACTGGTCTTGGGTGGTTCTGGTTGGTCCATTTACCCTGAATTTTTGTCTCCTATGAGGGTAGATGTATATTGACCATTCTGTATAAAATAATCTTCCAGGGTAGTTGTGAAGTAAAGTTATTCCACAAACAGTGTGCCTAATTTGGGCACTTTTATGACAACGAGTGCTTGTGTTGGAACTGGTCCTGAGTGGTTCTGGTTGGTCCATTTACCCAGGAATGGTGTCTTATTTGTGGGTAGATGTATACTTCACAATTTTGTGTAAAATTAGTCTTCCAGGGAGGTTCTGGGGGGATGTTAGGCAAGAATAAGTGCCCAAATTGGGGTAAATTGCGTCAAAAATAGTGGTTGTCTTGGAACTGGTCTTGGGTGGTTCTGGTTGGTCCATTTACCCTGAATTTTTGTCTCCTATGAGGGTAGATGTATATTGACCATTCTGTATAAAATAATCTTCCAGGGTAGTTGGGAAGTAAAGTTATGCCACAATCAATGTACCTAATATGGGCACTTTTATGACAACGAGTGCTTGTCTTGGAACTGGTCCTGAGCGGTTCTGGTTGGTCCATTTACCCTGAATTTTTGTCTCATATGAGGGGAGATGTATATTGACCATTTTCTATAAAATAATCTTCCAGGGAGTTTCTGGGTGGATGTTAGGCAAGAATAAGTGTCCAAATTGGGGTAATTTTCGTTAAAAATAGTGGTTGCATTGGAACTGGTCTTGGGTGGTTCTGTTTGGTCCATTTAACCTGAATTTTTGTCTCATATGAGGGTAGATGTATATTGACCATTCTGTATAAAATAATCTTCCAGGGTAGTTGTGAAGTAAAGTTATTCCACAAACAGTGTGCCTAATTTGGGCACTTTTATGACAACGAGTGCTTGTATTGGAACTGGTCCTGATTGGTTCTGGTTGGTCCATTTACCCAGGAATGGTGTCTTATTTGTGGGTAGATGTATAATTCACAATATTGTGTAAAATTAGTCTTCCAGGGAGGTTCTGGGGGGATGTTAGGCAAGAATAAGTGTCCAAATTGGGGTAATTTTCGTTAAAAATAGTGGTTGCATTGGAACTGGTCTTGGGTGGTTCTGTTTGGTCCATTTAACCTGAATTTTTGTCTCATATGAGGGTAGATGTATATTGACCATTCTGTATAAAATAATCTTCCAGGGTAGTTGTGAAGTAAAGTTATTCCACAAACAGTGTGCCTAATTTGGGCACTTTTATGACAACGAGTGCTTGTATTGGAACTGGTCCTGATTGGTTCTGGTTGGTCCATTTACCCAGGAATGGTGTCTTATTTGTGGGTAGATGTATAATTCACAATATTGTGTAAAATTAGTCTTCCAGGGAGGTTCTGGGGGGATGTTAGGCAAGAATAAGTGTCCAAATTGGGGTAATTTTCGTTAAAAATAGTGGTTGCATTGGAACTGGTCTTGGGTGGTTCTGTTTGGTCCATTTAACCTGAATTTTTGTCTCATATGAGGGTAGATGTATATTGACCATTCTGTATAAAATAATCTTCCAGGGTAGTTGTGAAGTAAAGTTATTCCACAAACAGTGTGCCTAATTTGGGCACTTTTATGACAACGAGTGCTTGTGTTGGAACTGGTCCTGAGTGGTTCTGGTTGGTCCATTTACCCAGGAATGGTGTCTTATTTGTGGGTAGATGTATACTTCACAATTTTGTGTAAAATTAGTCTTCCAGGGAGGTTCTGGGGGGATGTTAGGCAAGAATAAGTGCCCAAATTGGGGTAAATTGCGTCAAAAATAGTGGTTGTCTTGGAACTGGTCTTGGGTGGTTCTGGTTGGTCCATTTACCCTGAATTTTTGTCTCCTATGAGGGTAGATGTATATTGACCATTCTGTATAAAATAATCTTCCAGGGTAGTTGTGAAGTAAAGTTATTCCACAAACAGTGTGCCTAATTTGGGCACTTTTATGACAACGAGTGCTTGTGTTGGAACTGGTCCTGAGTGGTTCTGGTTGGTCCATTTACCCAGGAATGGTGTCTTATTTGTGGGTAGATGTATACTTCACAATTTTGTGTAAAATTAGTCTTCCAGGGAGGTTCTGGGGGGATGTTAGGCAAGAATAAGTGCCCAAATTGGGGTAAATTGCGTCAAAAATAGTGGTTGTCTTGGAACTGGTCTTGGGTGGTTCTGGTTGGTCCATTTACCCTGAATTTTTGTCTCCTATGAGGGTAGATGTATATTGACCATTCTGTATAAAATAATCTTCCAGGGTAGTTGGGAAGTAAAGTTATGCCACAATCAATGTACCTAATATGGGCACTTTTATGACAACGAGTGCTTGTCTTGGAACTGGTCCTGAGCGGTTCTGGTTGGTCCATTTACCCTGAATTTTTGTCTCATATGAGGGGAGATGTATATTGACCATTTTCTATAAAATAATCTTCCAGGGAGTTTCTGGGTGGATGTTAGGCAAGAATAAGTGTCCAAATTGGGGTAATTTTCGTTAAAAATAGTGGTTGCATTGGAACTGGTCTTGGGTGGTTCTGTTTGGTCCATTTAACCTGAATTTTTGTCTCATATGAGGGTAGATGTATATTGACCATTCTGTATAAAATAATCTTCCAGGGTAGTTGTGAAGTAAAGTTATTCCACAAACAGTGTGCCTAATTTGGGCACTTTTATGACAACGAGTGCTTGTATTGGAACTGGTCCTGATTGGTTCTGGTTGGTCCATTTACCCAGGAATGGTGTCTTATTTGTGGGTAGATGTATAATTCACAATATTGTGTAAAATTAGTCTTCCAGGGAGGTTCTGGGGGGATGTTAGGCAAGAATAAGTGTCCAAATTGGGGTAATTTTCGTTAAAAATAGTGGTTGCATTGGAACTGGTCTTGGGTGGTTCTGTTTGGTCCATTTAACCTGAATTTTTGTCTCATATGAGGGTAGATGTATATTGACCATTCTGTATAAAATAATCTTCCAGGGTAGTTGTGAAGTAAAGTTATTCCACAAACAGTGTGCCTAATTTGGGCACTTTTATGACAACGAGTGCTTGTGTTGGAACTGGTCCTGAGTGGTTCTGGTTGGTCCATTTACCCAGGAATGGTGTCTTATTTGTGGGTAGATGTATACTTCACAATTTTGTGTAAAATTAGTCTTCCAGGGAGGTTCTGGGGGGATGTTAGGCAAGAATAAGTGCCCAAATTGGGGTAAATTGCGTCAAAAATAGTGGTTGTCTTGGAACTGGTCTTGGGTGGTTCTGGTTGGTCCATTTACCCTGAATTTTTGTCTCCTATGAGGGTAGATGTATATTGACCATTCTGTATAAAATAATCTTCCAGGGTAGTTGTGAAGTAAAGTTATGCCACAATCAATGTACCTAATATGGGCACTTTTATGACAACGAGTGCTTGTCTTGGAACTGGTCCTGAGCGGTTCTGGTTGGTCCATTTACCCTGAATTTTTGTCTCATATGAGGGGAGATGTATATTGACCATTTTCTATAAAATAATCTTCCAGGGAGTTTCTGGGTGGATGTTAGGCAAGAATAAGTGTCCAAATTGGGGTAATTTTCGTTAAAAATAGTGGTTGCATTGGAACTGGTCTTGGGTGGTTCTGTTTGGTCCATTTAACCTGAATTTTTGTCTCATATGAGGGTAGATGTATATTGACCATTCTGTATAAAATAATCTTCCAGGATAGTTGTGAAGTAAAGTTATGCCACAAACAGTGTGCCTAATTTGGGCACTTTTATGACAACGAGTGCTTGTATTGGAACTGGTCCTGATTGGTTCTGGTTGGTCCATTTACCCAGGAATGGTGTCCTATTTGTGGGTAGATGTATAATTCACAATATTGTGTAAAATTAGTCTTCCAGGGAGGTTCTGGGGGGATGTTAGGCAAGAAATAGTGCCCAAATTGGGGTAAATTGCGTTAAAAATAGTGGTTGTCTTGGAACTGGTCTTGGGTGGTTCTGGTTGGTCCATTTAACCTGAATTTTTGTCTCATATGAGGGTAGATGTATATTGTGCAGACAAAGTGCAGACATGAATATCGGGCACTGGAGGTGATTTTCCTGGGTAAAAGACAGCCATAAACGTCGGCGCGACCAAATACGACGACATACGACCATTCTCAAAAGTGCCCAAAATGCACTAAAATTGGTTTTAAATCAGCACTCATCGATCAAATACAAATATTATATATTTAATACAAATATTTGACCTTTTTAAACATTAAAACCGGGCCCAGGAGGGTGATTTACCCGAAGAAATGACACTTTTGACCCGGCAATTTGACCCTAATTGCAGTAAAAAAAAATGTCCACAGTGTGGCAGAGTTCTGCGGGTTCCATAGCGGCCCAGTGCGTACTGGTTTGTATAAAAAGTAGCCCATTTCGGTTCTGGGGGGTTATTTTCCCCGGAAAAAGTGCCTAAAATGTGGGTGCATGTATTATTGATGATTTTGTGTAAAATTAGTCTTCCAGGGAGGTTCTGGGGGGATTTTAAGCCAGAAATAGTGCCCCAAATTGGGGTAAATTGCGTCAAAAATAGTGGTTGCATTATAACCGGTCTTGTGTGGTTCTGGTTGGTCCATTTAACCTGAATTTTTGTCTCATATGAGGGTAGATGTATATTGACCATTCTGTATAAAATAATCTTCCAGGGTAGTTGTGAAGTAAAGTTATTCCACAAACAGTGTGCCTAATTTGGGCACTTTTATGACAACGAGTGCTTGTGTTGGAACTGGTCCTGAGTGGTTCTGGTTGGTCCATTTACCCAGGAATGGTGTCTTATTTGTGGGTAGATGTATACTTCACAATTTTGTGTAAAATTAGTCTTCCAGGGAGGTTCTGGGGGGATGTTAGGCAAGAATAAGTGCCCAAATTGGGGTAAATTGCGTCAAAAATAGTGGTTGTCTTGGAACTGGTCTTGGGTGGTTCTGGTTGGTCTATTTACCCTGAATTTTTGTCTCATATGAGGGGAGATGTATATTGACCATTTTCTATAAAATAATCTTCCAGGGAGTTTCTGGGTGGATGTTAGGCAAGAATAAGTGTCCAAATTGGGGTAATTTTCGTTAAAAATAGTGGTTGCATTGGAACTGGTCTTGGGTGGTTCTGTTTGGTCCATTTAACCTGAATTTTTGTCTCATATGAGGGTAGATGTATATTGACCATTGTGTATAAAATAATCTTCCAGGGTAGTTGTGAAGTAAAGTTATTCCACAAACAGTGTGCCTAATTTGGGCACTTTTATGACAACGAGTGCTTGTATTGGAACTGGTCCTGATTGGTTCTGGTTGGTCCATTTACCCAGGAATGGTGTCTTATTTGTGGGTAGATGTATAATTCACAATATTGTGTAAAATTAGTCTTCCAGGGAGGTTCTGGGGGGATGTTAGGCAAGAATAAGTGTCCAAATTGGGGTAATTTTCGTTAAAAATAGTGGTTGCATTGGAACTGGTCTTGGGTGGTTCTGTTTGGTCCATTTAACCTGAATTTTTGTCTCATATGAGGGTAGATGTATATTGACCATTCTGTATAAAATAATCTTCCAGGGTAGTTGTGAAGTAAAGTTATTCCACAAACAGTGTGCCTAATTTGGGCACTTTTATGACAACGAGTGCTTGTATTGGAACTGGTCCTGATTGGTTCTGGTTGGTCCATTTACCCAGGAATGGTGTCTTATTTGTGGGTAGATGTATAATTCACAATATTGTGTAAAATTAGTCTTCCAGGGAGGTTCTGGGGGGATGTTAGGCAAGAATAAGTGTCCAAATTGGGGTAATTTTCGTTAAAAATAGTGGTTGCATTGGAACTGGTCTTGGGTGGTTCTGTTTGGTCCATTTAACCTGAATTTTTGTCTCATATGAGGGTAGATGTATATTGACCATTCTGTATAAAATAATCTTCCAGGGTAGTTGTGAAGTAAAGTTATTCCACAAACAGTGTGCCTAATTTGGGCACTTTTATGACAACGAGTGCTTGTGTTGGAACTGGTCCTGAGTGGTTCTGGTTGGTCCATTTACCCAGGAATGGTGTCTTATTTGTGGGTAGATGTATACTTCACAATTTTGTGTAAAATTAGTCTTCCAGGGAGGTTCTGGGGGGATGTTAGGCAAGAATAAGTGCCCAAATTGGGGTAAATTGCGTCAAAAATAGTGGTTGTCTTGGAACTGGTCTTGGGTGGTTCTGGTTGGTCCATTTACCCTGAATTTTTGTCTCCTATGAGGGTAGATGTATATTGACCATTCTGTATAAAATAATCTTCCAGGGTAGTTGTGAAGTAAAGTTATTCCACAAACAGTGTGCCTAATTTGGGCACTTTTATGACAACGAGTGCTTGTGTTGGAACTGGTCCTGAGTGGTTCTGGTTGGTCCATTTACCCAGGAATGGTGTCTTATTTGTGGGTAGATGTATACTTCACAATTTTGTGTAAAATTAGTCTTCCAGGGAGGTTCTGGGGGGATGTTAGGCAAGAATAAGTGCCCAAATTGGGGTAAATTGCGTCAAAAATAGTGGTTGTCTTGGAACTGGTCTTGGGTGGTTCTGGTTGGTCCATTTACCCTGAATTTTTGTCTCCTATGAGGGTAGATGTATATTGACCATTCTGTATAAAATAATCTTCCAGGGTAGTTGGGAAGTAAAGTTATGCCACAATCAATGTACCTAATATGGGCACTTTTATGACAACGAGTGCTTGTCTTGGAACTGGTCCTGAGCGGTTCTGGTTGGTCCATTTACCCTGAATTTTTGTCTCATATGAGGGGAGATGTATATTGACCATTTTCTATAAAATAATCTTCCAGGGAGTTTCTGGGTGGATGTTAGGCAAGAATAAGTGTCCAAATTGGGGTAATTTTCGTTAAAAATAGTGGTTGCATTGGAACTGGTCTTGGGTGGTTCTGTTTGGTCCATTTAACCTGAATTTTTGTCTCATATGAGGGTAGATGTATATTGACCATTCTGTATAAAATAATCTTCCAGGGTAGTTGTGAAGTAAAGTTATTCCACAAACAGTGTGCCTAATTTGGGCACTTTTATGACAACGAGTGCTTGTATTGGAACTGGTCCTGATTGGTTCTGGTTGGTCCATTTACCCAGGAATGGTGTCTTATTTGTGGGTAGATGTATAATTCACAATATTGTGTAAAATTAGTCTTCCAGGGAGGTTCTGGGGGGATGTTAGGCAAGAATAAGTGTCCAAATTGGGGTAATTTTCGTTAAAAATAGTGGTTGCATTGGAACTGGTCTTGGGTGGTTCTGTTTGGTCCATTTAACCTGAATTTTTGTCTCATATGAGGGTAGATGTATATTGACCATTCTGTATAAAATAATCTTCCAGGGTAGTTGTGAAGTAAAGTTATTCCACAAACAGTGTGCCTAATTTGGGCACTTTTATGACAACGAGTGCTTGTGTTGGAACTGGTCCTGAGTGGTTCTGGTTGGTCCATTTACCCAGGAATGGTGTCTTATTTGTGGGTAGATGTATACTTCACAATTTTGTGTAAAATTAGTCTTCCAGGGAGGTTCTGGGGGGATGTTAGGCAAGAATAAGTGCCCAAATTGGGGTAAATTGCGTCAAAAATAGTGGTTGTCTTGGAACTGGTCTTGGGTGGTTCTGGTTGGTCCATTTACCCTGAATTTTTGTCTCCTATGAGGGTAGATGTATATTGACCATTCTGTATAAAATAATCTTCCAGGGTAGTTGTGAAGTAAAGTTATGCCACAATCAATGTACCTAATATGGGCACTTTTATGACAACGAGTGCTTGTCTTGGAACTGGTCCTGAGCGGTTCTGGTTGGTCCATTTACCCTGAATTTTTGTCTCATATGAGGGGAGATGTATATTGACCATTTTCTATAAAATAATCTTCCAGGGAGTTTCTGGGTGGATGTTAGGCAAGAATAAGTGTCCAAATTGGGGTAATTTTCGTTAAAAATAGTGGTTGCATTGGAACTGGTCTTGGGTGGTTCTGTTTGGTCCATTTAACCTGAATTTTTGTCTCATATGAGGGTAGATGTATATTGACCATTCTGTATAAAATAATCTTCCAGGATAGTTGTGAAGTAAAGTTATGCCACAAACAGTGTGCCTAATTTGGGCACTTTTATGACAACGAGTGCTTGTATTGGAACTGGTCCTGATTGGTTCTGGTTGGTCCATTTACCCAGGAATGGTGTCCTATTTGTGGGTAGATGTATAATTCACAATATTGTGTAAAATTAGTCTTCCAGGGAGGTTCTGGGGGGATGTTAGGCAAGAAATAGTGCCCAAATTGGGGTAAATTGCGTTAAAAATAGTGGTTGTCTTGGAACTGGTCTTGGGTGGTTCTGGTTGGTCCATTTAACCTGAATTTTTGTCTCATATGAGGGTAGATGTATATTGTGCAGACAAAGTGCAGACATGAATATCGGGCACTGGAGGTGATTTTCCTGGGTAAAAGACAGCCATAAACGTCGGCGCGACCAAATACGACGACATACGACCATTCTCAAAAGTGCCCAAAATGCACTAAAATTGGTTTTAAATCAGCACTCATCGATCAAATACAAATATTATATATTTAATACAAATATTTGACCTTTTTAAACATTAAAACCGGGCCCAGGAGGGTGATTTACCCGAAGAAATGACACTTTTGACCCGGCAATTTGACCCTAATTGCAGTAAAAAAAAATGTCCACAGTGTGGCAGAGTTCTGCGGGTTCCATAGCGGCCCAGTGCGTACTGGTTTGTATAAAAAGTAGCCCATTTCGGTTCTGGGGGGTTATTTTCCCCGGAAAAAGTGCCTAAAATGTGGGTGCATGTATTATTGATGATTTTGTGTAAAATTAGTCTTCCAGGGAGGTTCTGGGGGGATTTTAAGCCAGAAATAGTGCCCCAAATTGGGGTAAATTGCGTCAAAAATAGTGGTTGCATTATAACCGGTCTTGTGTGGTTCTGGTTGGTCCATTTAACCTGAATTTTTGTCTCATATGAGGGTAGATGTATATTGACCATTCTGTATAAAATAATCTTCCAGGGTAGTTGTGAAGTAAAGTTATTCCACAAACAGTGTGCCTAATTTGGGCACTTTTATGACAACGAGTGCTTGTGTTGGAACTGGTCCTGAGTGGTTCTGGTTGGTCCATTTACCCAGGAATGGTGTCTTATTTGTGGGTAGATGTATACTTCACAATTTTGTGTAAAATTAGTCTTCCAGGGAGGTTCTGGGGGGATGTTAGGCAAGAATAAGTGCCCAAATTGGGGTAAATTGCGTCAAAAATAGTGGTTGTCTTGGAACTGGTCTTGGGTGGTTCTGGTTGGTCCATTTACCCTGAATTTTTGTCTCATATGAGGGGAGATGTATATTGACCATTTTCTATAAAATAATCTTCCAGGGAGTTTCTGGGTGGATGTTAGGCAAGAATAAGTGTCCAAATTGGGGTAATTTTCGTTAAAAATAGTGGTTGCATTGGAACTGGTCTTGGGTGGTTCTGTTTGGTCCATTTAACCTGAATTTTTGTCTCATATGAGGGTAGATGTATATTGACCATTGTGTATAAAATAATCTTCCAGGGTAGTTGTGAAGTAAAGTTATTCCACAAACAGTGTGCCTAATTTGGGCACTTTTATGACAACGAGTGCTTGTATTGGAACTGGTCCTGATTGGTTCTGGTTGGTCCATTTACCCAGGAATGGTGTCTTATTTGTGGGTAGATGTATAATTCACAATATTGTGTAAAATTAGTCTTCCAGGGAGGTTCTGGGGGGATGTTAGGCAAGAATAAGTGTCCAAATTGGGGTAATTTTCGTTAAAAATAGTGGTTGCATTGGAACTGGTCTTGGGTGGTTCTGTTTGGTCCATTTAACCTGAATTTTTGTCTCATATGAGGGTAGATGTATATTGACCATTCTGTATAAAATAATCTTCCAGGGTAGTTGTGAAGTAAAGTTATTCCACAAACAGTGTGCCTAATTTGGGCACTTTTATGACAACGAGTGCTTGTATTGGAACTGGTCCTGATTGGTTCTGGTTGGTCCATTTACCCAGGAATGGTGTCTTATTTGTGGGTAGATGTATAATTCACAATATTGTGTAAAATTAGTCTTCCAGGGAGGTTCTGGGGGGATGTTAGGCAAGAATAAGTGTCCAAATTGGGGTAATTTTCGTTAAAAATAGTGGTTGCATTGGAACTGGTCTTGGGTGGTTCTGTTTGGTCCATTTAACCTGAATTTTTGTCTCATATGAGGGTAGATGTATATTGACCATTCTGTATAAAATAATCTTCCAGGGTAGTTGTGAAGTAAAGTTATTCCACAAACAGTGTGCCTAATTTGGGCACTTTTATGACAACGAGTGCTTGTGTTGGAACTGGTCCTGAGTGGTTCTGGTTGGTCCATTTACCCAGGAATGGTGTCTTATTTGTGGGTAGATGTATACTTCACAATTTTGTGTAAAATTAGTCTTCCAGGGAGGTTCTGGGGGGATGTTAGGCAAGAATAAGTGCCCAAATTGGGGTAAATTGCGTCAAAAATAGTGGTTGTCTTGGAACTGGTCTTGGGTGGTTCTGGTTGGTCCATTTACCCTGAATTTTTGTCTCCTATGAGGGTAGATGTATATTGACCATTCTGTATAAAATAATCTTCCAGGGTAGTTGTGAAGTAAAGTTATTCCACAAACAGTGTGCCTAATTTGGGCACTTTTATGACAACGAGTGCTTGTGTTGGAACTGGTCCTGAGTGGTTCTGGTTGGTCCATTTACCCAGGAATGGTGTCTTATTTGTGGGTAGATGTATACTTCACAATTTTGTGTAAAATTAGTCTTCCAGGGAGGTTCTGGGGGGATGTTAGGCAAGAATAAGTGCCCAAATTGGGGTAAATTGCGTCAAAAATAGTGGTTGTCTTGGAACTGGTCTTGGGTGGTTCTGGTTGGTCCATTTACCCTGAATTTTTGTCTCCTATGAGGGTAGATGTATATTGACCATTCTGTATAAAATAATCTTCCAGGGTAGTTGGGAAGTAAAGTTATGCCACAATCAATGTACCTAATATGGGCACTTTTATGACAACGAGTGCTTGTCTTGGAACTGGTCCTGAGCGGTTCTGGTTGGTCCATTTACCCTGAATTTTTGTCTCATATGAGGGGAGATGTATATTGACCATTTTCTATAAAATAATCTTCCAGGGAGTTTCTGGGTGGATGTTAGGCAAGAATAAGTGTCCAAATTGGGGTAATTTTCGTTAAAAATAGTGGTTGCATTGGAACTGGTCTTGGGTGGTTCTGTTTGGTCCATTTAACCTGAATTTTTGTCTCATATGAGGGTAGATGTATATTGACCATTCTGTATAAAATAATCTTCCAGGGTAGTTGTGAAGTAAAGTTATTCCACAAACAGTGTGCCTAATTTGGGCACTTTTATGACAACGAGTGCTTGTATTGGAACTGGTCCTGATTGGTTCTGGTTGGTCCATTTACCCAGGAATGGTGTCTTATTTGTGGGTAGATGTATAATTCACAATATTGTGTAAAATTAGTCTTCCAGGGAGGTTCTGGGGGGATGTTAGGCAAGAATAAGTGTCCAAATTGGGGTAATTTTCGTTAAAAATAGTGGTTGCATTGGAACTGGTCTTGGGTGGTTCTGTTTGGTCCATTTAACCTGAATTTTTGTCTCATATGAGGGTAGATGTATATTGACCATTCTGTATAAAATAATCTTCCAGGGTAGTTGTGAAGTAAAGTTATTCCACAAACAGTGTGCCTAATTTGGGCACTTTTATGACAACGAGTGCTTGTATTGGAACTGGTCCTGATTGGTTCTGGTTGGTCCATTTACCCAGGAATGGTGTCTTATTTGTGGGTAGATGTATAATTCACAATATTGTGTAAAATTAGTCTTCCAGGGAGGTTCTGGGGGGATGTTAGGCAAGAATAAGTGTCCAAATTGGGGTAATTTTCGTTAAAAATAGTGGTTGCATTGGAACTGGTCTTGGGTGGTTCTGTTTGGTCCATTTAACCTGAATTTTTGTCTCATATGAGGGTAGATGTATATTGACCATTCTGTATAAAATAATCTTCCAGGGTAGTTGTGAAGTAAAGTTATTCCACAAACAGTGTGCCTAATTTGGGCACTTTTATGACAACGAGTGCTTGTGTTGGAACTGGTCCTGAGTGGTTCTGGTTGGTCCATTTACCCAGGAATGGTGTCTTATTTGTGGGTAGATGTATACTTCACAATTTTGTGTAAAATTAGTCTTCCAGGGAGGTTCTGGGGGGATGTTAGGCAAGAATAAGTGCCCAAATTGGGGTAAATTGCGTCAAAAATAGTGGTTGTCTTGGAACTGGTCTTGGGTGGTTCTGGTTGGTCCATTTACCCTGAATTTTTGTCTCCTATGAGGGTAGATGTATATTGACCATTCTGTATAAAATAATCTTCCAGGGTAGTTGTGAAGTAAAGTTATTCCACAAACAGTGTGCCTAATTTGGGCACTTTTATGACAACGAGTGCTTGTGTTGGAACTGGTCCTGAGTGGTTCTGGTTGGTCCATTTACCCAGGAATGGTGTCTTATTTGTGGGTAGATGTATACTTCACAATTTTGTGTAAAATTAGTCTTCCAGGGAGGTTCTGGGGGGATGTTAGGCAAGAATAAGTGCCCAAATTGGGGTAAATTGCGTCAAAAATAGTGGTTGTCTTGGAACTGGTCTTGGGTGGTTCTGGTTGGTCCATTTACCCTGAATTTTTGTCTCCTATGAGGGTAGATGTATATTGACCATTCTGTATAAAATAATCTTCCAGGGTAGTTGGGAAGTAAAGTTATGCCACAATCAATGTACCTAATATGGGCACTTTTATGACAACGAGTGCTTGTCTTGGAACTGGTCCTGAGCGGTTCTGGTTGGTCCATTTACCCTGAATTTTTGTCTCATATGAGGGGAGATGTATATTGACCATTTTCTATAAAATAATCTTCCAGGGAGTTTCTGGGTGGATGTTAGGCAAGAATAAGTGTCCAAATTGGGGTAATTTTCGTTAAAAATAGTGGTTGCATTGGAACTGGTCTTGGGTGGTTCTGTTTGGTCCATTTAACCTGAATTTTTGTCTCATATGAGGGTAGATGTATATTGACCATTCTGTATAAAATAATCTTCCAGGGTAGTTGTGAAGTAAAGTTATTCCACAAACAGTGTGCCTAATTTGGGCACTTTTATGACAACGAGTGCTTGTATTGGAACTGGTCCTGATTGGTTCTGGTTGGTCCATTTACCCAGGAATGGTGTCTTATTTGTGGGTAGATGTATAATTCACAATATTGTGTAAAATTAGTCTTCCAGGGAGGTTCTGGGGGGATGTTAGGCAAGAATAAGTGTCCAAATTGGGGTAATTTTCGTTAAAAATAGTGGTTGCATTGGAACTGGTCTTGGGTGGTTCTGTTTGGTCCATTTAACCTGAATTTTTGTCTCATATGAGGGTAGATGTATATTGACCATTCTGTATAAAATAATCTTCCAGGGTAGTTGTGAAGTAAAGTTATTCCACAAACAGTGTGCCTAATTTGGGCACTTTTATGACAACGAGTGCTTGTGTTGGAACTGGTCCTGAGTGGTTCTGGTTGGTCCATTTACCCAGGAATGGTGTCTTATTTGTGGGTAGATGTATACTTCACAATTTTGTGTAAAATTAGTCTTCCAGGGAGGTTCTGGGGGGATGTTAGGCAAGAATAAGTGCCCAAATTGGGGTAAATTGCGTCAAAAATAGTGGTTGTCTTGGAACTGGTCTTGGGTGGTTCTGGTTGGTCCATTTACCCTGAATTTTTGTCTCCTATGAGGGTAGATGTATATTGACCATTCTGTATAAAATAATCTTCCAGGGTAGTTGTGAAGTAAAGTTATGCCACAATCAATGTACCTAATATGGGCACTTTTATGACAACGAGTGCTTGTCTTGGAACTGGTCCTGAGCGGTTCTGGTTGGTCCATTTACCCTGAATTTTTGTCTCATATGAGGGGAGATGTATATTGACCATTTTCTATAAAATAATCTTCCAGGGAGTTTCTGGGTGGATGTTAGGCAAGAATAAGTGTCCAAATTGGGGTAATTTTCGTTAAAAATAGTGGTTGCATTGGAACTGGTCTTGGGTGGTTCTGTTTGGTCCATTTAACCTGAATTTTTGTCTCATATGAGGGTAGATGTATATTGACCATTCTGTATAAAATAATCTTCCAGGATAGTTGTGAAGTAAAGTTATGCCACAAACAGTGTGCCTAATTTGGGCACTTTTATGACAACGAGTGCTTGTATTGGAACTGGTCCTGATTGGTTCTGGTTGGTCCATTTACCCAGGAATGGTGTCCTATTTGTGGGTAGATGTATAATTCACAATATTGTGTAAAATTAGTCTTCCAGGGAGGTTCTGGGGGGATGTTAGGCAAGAAATAGTGCCCAAATTGGGGTAAATTGCGTTAAAAATAGTGGTTGTCTTGGAACTGGTCTTGGGTGGTTCTGGTTGGTCCATTTAACCTGAATTTTTGTCTCATATGAGGGTAGATGTATATTGTGCAGACAAAGTGCAGACATGAATATCGGGCACTGGAGGTGATTTTCCTGGGTAAAAGACAGCCATAAACGTCGGCGCGACCAAATACGACGACATACGACCATTCTCAAAAGTGCCCAAAATGCACTAAAATTGGTTTTAAATCAGCACTCATCGATCAAATACAAATATTATATATTTAATACAAATATTTGACCTTTTTAAACATTAAAACCGGGCCCAGGAGGGTGATTTACCCGAAGAAATGACACTTTTGACCCGGCAATTTGACCCTAATTGCAGTAAAAAAAAATGTCCACAGTGTGGCAGAGTTCTGCGGGTTCCATAGCGGCCCAGTGCGTACTGGTTTGTATAAAAAGTAGCCCATTTCGGTTCTGGGGGGTTATTTTCCCCGGAAAAAGTGCCTAAAATGTGGGTGCATGTATTATTGATGATTTTGTGTAAAATTAGTCTTCCAGGGAGGTTCTGGGGGGATTTTAAGCCAGAAATAGTGCCCCAAATTGGGGTAAATTGCGTCAAAAATAGTGGTTGCATTATAACCGGTCTTGTGTGGTTCTGGTTGGTCCATTTAACCTGAATTTTTGTCTCATATGAGGGTAGATGTATATTGACCATTCTGTATAAAATAATCTTCCAGGGTAGTTGTGAAGTAAAGTTATTCCACAAACAGTGTGCCTAATTTGGGCACTTTTATGACAACGAGTGCTTGTGTTGGAACTGGTCCTGAGTGGTTCTGGTTGGTCCATTTACCCAGGAATGGTGTCTTATTTGTGGGTAGATGTATACTTCACAATTTTGTGTAAAATTAGTCTTCCAGGGAGGTTCTGGGGGGATGTTAGGCAAGAATAAGTGCCCAAATTGGGGTAAATTGCGTCAAAAATAGTGGTTGTCTTGGAACTGGTCTTGGGTGGTTCTGGTTGGTCCATTTACCCTGAATTTTTGTCTCATATGAGGGGAGATGTATATTGACCATTTTCTATAAAATAATCTTCCAGGGAGTTTCTGGGTGGATGTTAGGCAAGAATAAGTGTCCAAATTGGGGTAATTTTCGTTAAAAATAGTGGTTGCATTGGAACTGGTCTTGGGTGGTTCTGTTTGGTCCATTTAACCTGAATTTTTGTCTCATATGAGGGTAGATGTATATTGACCATTGTGTATAAAATAATCTTCCAGGGTAGTTGTGAAGTAAAGTTATTCCACAAACAGTGTGCCTAATTTGGGCACTTTTATGACAACGAGTGCTTGTATTGGAACTGGTCCTGATTGGTTCTGGTTGGTCCATTTACCCAGGAATGGTGTCTTATTTGTGGGTAGATGTATAATTCACAATATTGTGTAAAATTAGTCTTCCAGGGAGGTTCTGGGGGGATGTTAGGCAAGAATAAGTGTCCAAATTGGGGTAATTTTCGTTAAAAATAGTGGTTGCATTGGAACTGGTCTTGGGTGGTTCTGTTTGGTCCATTTAACCTGAATTTTTGTCTCATATGAGGGTAGATGTATATTGACCATTCTGTATAAAATAATCTTCCAGGGTAGTTGTGAAGTAAAGTTATTCCACAAACAGTGTGCCTAATTTGGGCACTTTTATGACAACGAGTGCTTGTATTGGAACTGGTCCTGATTGGTTCTGGTTGGTCCATTTACCCAGGAATGGTGTCTTATTTGTGGGTAGATGTATAATTCACAATATTGTGTAAAATTAGTCTTCCAGGGAGGTTCTGGGGGGATGTTAGGCAAGAATAAGTGTCCAAATTGGGGTAATTTTCGTTAAAAATAGTGGTTGCATTGGAACTGGTCTTGGGTGGTTCTGTTTGGTCCATTTAACCTGAATTTTTGTCTCATATGAGGGTAGATGTATATTGACCATTCTGTATAAAATAATCTTCCAGGGTAGTTGTGAAGTAAAGTTATTCCACAAACAGTGTGCCTAATTTGGGCACTTTTATGACAACGAGTGCTTGTGTTGGAACTGGTCCTGAGTGGTTCTGGTTGGTCCATTTACCCAGGAATGGTGTCTTATTTGTGGGTAGATGTATACTTCACAATTTTGTGTAAAATTAGTCTTCCAGGGAGGTTCTGGGGGGATGTTAGGCAAGAATAAGTGCCCAAATTGGGGTAAATTGCGTCAAAAATAGTGGTTGTCTTGGAACTGGTCTTGGGTGGTTCTGGTTGGTCCATTTACCCTGAATTTTTGTCTCCTATGAGGGTAGATGTATATTGACCATTCTGTATAAAATAATCTTCCAGGGTAGTTGTGAAGTAAAGTTATTCCACAAACAGTGTGCCTAATTTGGGCACTTTTATGACAACGAGTGCTTGTGTTGGAACTGGTCCTGAGTGGTTCTGGTTGGTCCATTTACCCAGGAATGGTGTCTTATTTGTGGGTAGATGTATACTTCACAATTTTGTGTAAAATTAGTCTTCCAGGGAGGTTCTGGGGGGATGTTAGGCAAGAATAAGTGCCCAAATTGGGGTAAATTGCGTCAAAAATAGTGGTTGTCTTGGAACTGGTCTTGGGTGGTTCTGGTTGGTCCATTTACCCTGAATTTTTGTCTCCTATGAGGGTAGATGTATATTGACCATTCTGTATAAAATAATCTTCCAGGGTAGTTGGGAAGTAAAGTTATGCCACAATCAATGTACCTAATATGGGCACTTTTATGACAACGAGTGCTTGTCTTGGAACTGGTCCTGAGCGGTTCTGGTTGGTCCATTTACCCTGAATTTTTGTCTCATATGAGGGGAGATGTATATTGACCATTTTCTATAAAATAATCTTCCAGGGAGTTTCTGGGTGGATGTTAGGCAAGAATAAGTGTCCAAATTGGGGTAATTTTCGTTAAAAATAGTGGTTGCATTGGAACTGGTCTTGGGTGGTTCTGTTTGGTCCATTTAACCTGAATTTTTGTCTCATATGAGGGTAGATGTATATTGACCATTCTGTATAAAATAATCTTCCAGGGTAGTTGTGAAGTAAAGTTATTCCACAAACAGTGTGCCTAATTTGGGCACTTTTATGACAACGAGTGCTTGTATTGGAACTGGTCCTGATTGGTTCTGGTTGGTCCATTTACCCAGGCATGGTGTCTTATTTGTGGGTAGATGTATAATTCACAATATTGTGTAAAATTAGTCTTCCAGGGAGGTTCTGGGGGGATGTTAGGCAAGAATAAGTGTCCAAATTGGGGTAATTTTCGTTAAAAATAGTGGTTGCATTGGAACTGGTCTTGGGTGGTTCTGTTTGGTCCATTTAACCTGAATTTTTGTCTCATATGAGGGTAGATGTATATTGACCATTCTGTATAAAATAATCTTCCAGGGTAGTTGTGAAGTAAAGTTATTCCACAAACAGTGTGCCTAATTTGGGCACTTTTATGACAACGAGTGCTTGTGTTGGAACTGGTCCTGAGTGGTTCTGGTTGGTCCATTTACCCAGGAATGGTGTCTTATTTGTGGGTAGATGTATACTTCACAATTTTGTGTAAAATTAGTCTTCCAGGGAGGTTCTGGGGGGATGTTAGGCAAGAATAAGTGCCCAAATTGGGGTAAATTGCGTCAAAAATAGTGGTTGTCTTGGAACTGGTCTTGGGTGGTTCTGGTTGGTCCATTTACCCTGAATTTTTGTCTCCTATGAGGGTAGATGTATATTGACCATTCTGTATAAAATAATCTTCCAGGGTAGTTGTGAAGTAAAGTTATGCCACAATCAATGTACCTAATATGGGCACTTTTATGACAACGAGTGCTTGTCTTGGAACTGGTCCTGAGCGGTTCTGGTTGGTCCATTTACCCTGAATTTTTGTCTCATATGAGGGGAGATGTATATTGACCATTTTCTATAAAATAATCTTCCAGGGAGTTTCTGGGTGGATGTTAGGCAAGAATAAGTGTCCAAATTGGGGTAATTTTCGTTAAAAATAGTGGTTGCATTGGAACTGGTCTTGGGTGGTTCTGTTTGGTCCATTTAACCTGAATTTTTGTCTCATATGAGGGTAGATGTATATTGACCATTCTGTATAAAATAATCTTCCAGGATAGTTGTGAAGTAAAGTTATGCCACAAACAGTGTGCCTAATTTGGGCACTTTTATGACAACGAGTGCTTGTATTGGAACTGGTCCTGATTGGTTCTGGTTGGTCCATTTACCCAGGAATGGTGTCCTATTTGTGGGTAGATGTATAATTCACAATATTGTGTAAAATTAGTCTTCCAGGGAGGTTCTGGGGGGATGTTAGGCAAGAAATAGTGCCCAAATTGGGGTAAATTGCGTTAAAAATAGTGGTTGTCTTGGAACTGGTCTTGGGTGGTTCTGGTTGGTCCATTTAACCTGAATTTTTGTCTCATATGAGGGTAGATGTATATTGTGCAGACAAAGTGCAGACATGAATATCGGGCACTGGAGGTGATTTTCCTGGGTAAAAGACAGCCATAAACGTCGGCGCGACCAAATACGACGACATACGACCATTCTCAAAAGTGCCCAAAATGCACTAAAATTGGTTTTAAATCAGCACTCATCGATCAAATACAAATATTATATATTTAATACAAATATTTGACCTTTTTAAACATTAAAACCGGGCCCAGGAGGGTGATTTACCCGAAGAAATGACACTTTTGACCCGGCAATTTGACCCTAATTGCAGTAAAAAAAAATGTCCACAGTGTGGCAGAGTTCTGCGGGTTCCATAGCGGCCCAGTGCGTACTGGTTTGTATAAAAAGTAGCCCATTTCGGTTCTGGGGGGTTATTTTCCCCGGAAAAAGTGCCTAAAATGTGGGTGCATGTATTATTGATGATTTTGTGTAAAATTAGTCTTCCAGGGAGGTTCTGGGGGGATTTTAAGCCAGAAATAGTGCCCCAAATTGGGGTAAATTGCGTCAAAAATAGTGGTTGCATTATAACCGGTCTTGTGTGGTTCTGGTTGGTCCATTTAACCTGAATTTTTGTCTCATATGAGGGTAGATGTATATTGACCATTCTGTATAAAATAATCTTCCAGGGTAGTTGTGAAGTAAAGTTATTCCACAAACAGTGTGCCTAATTTGGGCACTTTTATGACAACGAGTGCTTGTGTTGGAACTGGTCCTGAGTGGTTCTGGTTGGTCCATTTACCCAGGAATGGTGTCTTATTTGTGGGTAGATGTATACTTCACAATTTTGTGTAAAATTAGTCTTCCAGGGAGGTTCTGGGGGGATGTTAGGCAAGAATAAGTGCCCAAATTGGGGTAAATTGCGTCAAAAATAGTGGTTGTCTTGGAACTGGTCTTGGGTGGTTCTGGTTGGTCCATTTACCCTGAATTTTTGTCTCATATGAGGGGAGATGTATATTGACCATTTTCTATAAAATAATCTTCCAGGGAGTTTCTGGGTGGATGTTAGGCAAGAATAAGTGTCCAAATTGGGGTAATTTTCGTTAAAAATAGTGGTTGCATTGGAACTGGTCTTGGGTGGTTCTGTTTGGTCCATTTAACCTGAATTTTTGTCTCATATGAGGGTAGATGTATATTGACCATTGTGTATAAAATAATCTTCCAGGGTAGTTGTGAAGTAAAGTTATTCCACAAACAGTGTGCCTAATTTGGGCACTTTTATGACAACGAGTGCTTGTATTGGAACTGGTCCTGATTGGTTCTGGTTGGTCCATTTACCCAGGAATGGTGTCTTATTTGTGGGTAGATGTATAATTCACAATATTGTGTAAAATTAGTCTTCCAGGGAGGTTCTGGGGGGATGTTAGGCAAGAATAAGTGTCCAAATTGGGGTAATTTTCGTTAAAAATAGTGGTTGCATTGGAACTGGTCTTGGGTGGTTCTGTTTGGTCCATTTAACCTGAATTTTTGTCTCATATGAGGGTAGATGTATATTGACCATTCTGTATAAAATAATCTTCCAGGGTAGTTGTGAAGTAAAGTTATTCCACAAACAGTGTGCCTAATTTGGGCACTTTTATGACAACGAGTGCTTGTATTGGAACTGGTCCTGATTGGTTCTGGTTGGTCCATTTACCCAGGAATGGTGTCTTATTTGTGGGTAGATGTATAATTCACAATATTGTGTAAAATTAGTCTTCCAGGGAGGTTCTGGGGGGATGTTAGGCAAGAATAAGTGTCCAAATTGGGGTAATTTTCGTTAAAAATAGTGGTTGCATTGGAACTGGTCTTGGGTGGTTCTGTTTGGTCCATTTAACCTGAATTTTTGTCTCATATGAGGGTAGATGTATATTGACCATTCTGTATAAAATAATCTTCCAGGGTAGTTGTGAAGTAAAGTTATTCCACAAACAGTGTGCCTAATTTGGGCACTTTTATGACAACGAGTGCTTGTGTTGGAACTGGTCCTGAGTGGTTCTGGTTGGTCCATTTACCCAGGAATGGTGTCTTATTTGTGGGTAGATGTATACTTCACAATTTTGTGTAAAATTAGTCTTCCAGGGAGGTTCTGGGGGGATGTTAGGCAAGAATAAGTGCCCAAATTGGGGTAAATTGCGTCAAAAATAGTGGTTGTCTTGGAACTGGTCTTGGGTGGTTCTGGTTGGTCCATTTACCCTGAATTTTTGTCTCCTATGAGGGTAGATGTATATTGACCATTCTGTATAAAATAATCTTCCAGGGTAGTTGTGAAGTAAAGTTATTCCACAAACAGTGTGCCTAATTTGGGCACTTTTATGACAACGAGTGCTTGTGTTGGAACTGGTCCTGAGTGGTTCTGGTTGGTCCATTTACCCAGGAATGGTGTCTTATTTGTGGGTAGATGTATACTTCACAATTTTGTGTAAAATTAGTCTTCCAGGGAGGTTCTGGGGGGATGTTAGGCAAGAATAAGTGCCCAAATTGGGGTAAATTGCGTCAAAAATAGTGGTTGTCTTGGAACTGGTCTTGGGTGGTTCTGGTTGGTCCATTTACCCTGAATTTTTGTCTCCTATGAGGGTAGATGTATATTGACCATTCTGTATAAAATAATCTTCCAGGGTAGTTGGGAAGTAAAGTTATGCCACAATCAATGTACCTAATATGGGCACTTTTATGACAACGAGTGCTTGTCTTGGAACTGGTCCTGAGCGGTTCTGGTTGGTCCATTTACCCTGAATTTTTGTCTCATATGAGGGGAGATGTATATTGACCATTTTCTATAAAATAATCTTCCAGGGAGTTTCTGGGTGGATGTTAGGCAAGAATAAGTGTCCAAATTGGGGTAATTTTCGTTAAAAATAGTGGTTGCATTGGAACTGGTCTTGGGTGGTTCTGTTTGGTCCATTTAACCTGAATTTTTGTCTCATATGAGGGTAGATGTATATTGACCATTCTGTATAAAATAATCTTCCAGGGTAGTTGTGAAGTAAAGTTATTCCACAAACAGTGTGCCTAATTTGGGCACTTTTATGACAACGAGTGCTTGTATTGGAACTGGTCCTGATTGGTTCTGGTTGGTCCATTTACCCAGGAATGGTGTCTTATTTGTGGGTAGATGTATAATTCACAATATTGTGTAAAATTAGTCTTCCAGGGAGGTTCTGGGGGGATGTTAGGCAAGAATAAGTGTCCAAATTGGGGTAATTTTCGTTAAAAATAGTGGTTGCATTGGAACTGGTCTTGGGTGGTTCTGTTTGGTCCATTTAACCTGAATTTTTGTCTCATATGAGGGTAGATGTATATTGACCATTCTGTATAAAATAATCTTCCAGGGTAGTTGTGAAGTAAAGTTATTCCACAAACAGTGTGCCTAATTTGGGCACTTTTATGACAACGAGTGCTTGTGTTGGAACTGGTCCTGAGTGGTTCTGGTTGGTCCATTTACCCAGGAATGGTGTCTTATTTGTGGGTAGATGTATACTTCACAATTTTGTGTAAAATTAGTCTTCCAGGGAGGTTCTGGGGGGATGTTAGGCAAGAATAAGTGCCCAAATTGGGGTAAATTGCGTCAAAAATAGTGGTTGTCTTGGAACTGGTCTTGGGTGGTTCTGGTTGGTCCATTTACCCTGAATTTTTGTCTCCTATGAGGGTAGATGTATATTGACCATTCTGTATAAAATAATCTTCCAGGGTAGTTGGGAAGTAAAGTTATGCCACAATCAATGTACCTAATATGGGCACTTTTATGACAACGAGTGCTTGTCTTGGAACTGGTCCTGAGCGGTTCTGGTTGGTCCATTTACCCTGAATTTTTGTCTCATATGAGGGGAGATGTATATTGACCATTTTCTATAAAATAATCTTCCAGGGAGTTTCTGGGTGGATGTTAGGCAAGAATAAGTGTCCAAATTGGGGTAATTTTCGTTAAAAATAGTGGTTGCATTGGAACTGGTCTTGGGTGGTTCTGTTTGGTCCATTTAACCTGAATTTTTGTCTCATATGAGGGTAGATGTATATTGACCATTCTGTATAAAATAATCTTCCAGGGTAGTTGTGAAGTAAAGTTATTCCACAAACAGTGTGCCTAATTTGGGCACTTTTATGACAACGAGTGCTTGTATTGGAACTGGTCCTGATTGGTTCTGGTTGGTCCATTTACCCAGGAATGGTGTCTTATTTGTGGGTAGATGTATAATTCACAATATTGTGTAAAATTAGTCTTCCAGGGAGGTTCTGGGGGGATGTTAGGCAAGAATAAGTGTCCAAATTGGGGTAATTTTCGTTAAAAATAGTGGTTGCATTGGAACTGGTCTTGGGTGGTTCTGTTTGGTCCATTTAACCTGAATTTTTGTCTCATATGAGGGTAGATGTATATTGACCATTCTGTATAAAATAATCTTCCAGGGTAGTTGTGAAGTAAAGTTATTCCACAAACAGTGTGCCTAATTTGGGCACTTTTATGACAACGAGTGCTTGTGTTGGAACTGGTCCTGAGTGGTTCTGGTTGGTCCATTTACCCAGGAATGGTGTCTTATTTGTGGGTAGATGTATACTTCACAATTTTGTGTAAAATTAGTCTTCCAGGGAGGTTCTGGGGGGATGTTAGGCAAGAATAAGTGCCCAAATTGGGGTAAATTGCGTCAAAAATAGTGGTTGTCTTGGAACTGGTCTTGGGTGGTTCTGGTTGGTCCATTTACCCTGAATTTTTGTCTCCTATGAGGGTAGATGTATATTGACCATTCTGTATAAAATAATCTTCCAGGGTAGTTGTGAAGTAAAGTTATGCCACAATCAATGTACCTAATATGGGCACTTTTATGACAACGAGTGCTTGTCTTGGAACTGGTCCTGAGCGGTTCTGGTTGGTCCATTTACCCTGAATTTTTGTCTCATATGAGGGGAGATGTATATTGACCATTTTCTATAAAATAATCTTCCAGGGAGTTTCTGGGTGGATGTTAGGCAAGAATAAGTGTCCAAATTGGGGTAATTTTCGTTAAAAATAGTGGTTGCATTGGAACTGGTCTTGGGTGGTTCTGTTTGGTCCATTTAACCTGAATTTTTGTCTCATATGAGGGTAGATGTATATTGACCATTCTGTATAAAATAATCTTCCAGGATAGTTGTGAAGTAAAGTTATGCCACAAACAGTGTGCCTAATTTGGGCACTTTTATGACAACGAGTGCTTGTATTGGAACTGGTCCTGATTGGTTCTGGTTGGTCCATTTACCCAGGAATGGTGTCCTATTTGTGGGTAGATGTATAATTCACAATATTGTGTAAAATTAGTCTTCCAGGGAGGTTCTGGGGGGATGTTAGGCAAGAATAAGTGTCCAAATTGGGGTAATTTTCGTTAAAAATAGTGGTTGCATTGGAACTGGTCTTGGGTGGTTCTGTTTGGTCCATTTAACCTGAATTTTTGTCTCATATGAGGGTAGATGTATATTGACCATTCTGTATAAAATAATCTTCCAGGGTAGTTGTGAAGTAAAGTTATTCCACAAACAGTGTGCCTAATTTGGGCACTTTTATGACAACGAGTGCTTGTATTGGAACTGGTCCTGATTGGTTCTGGTTGGTCCATTTACCCAGGAATGGTGTCTTATTTGTGGGTAGATGTATAATTCACAATATTGTGTAAAATTAGTCTTCCAGGGAGGTTCTGGGGGGATGTTAGGCAAGAATAAGTGTCCAAATTGGGGTAATTTTCGTTAAAAATAGTGGTTGCATTGGAACTGGTCTTGGGTGGTTCTGTTTGGTCCATTTAACCTGAATTTTTGTCTCATATGAGGGTAGATGTATATTGACCATTCTGTATAAAATAATCTTCCAGGGTAGTTGTGAAGTAAAGTTATTCCACAAACAGTGTGCCTAATTTGGGCACTTTTATGACAACGAGTGCTTGTGTTGGAACTGGTCCTGAGTGGTTCTGGTTGGTCCATTTACCCAGGAATGGTGTCTTATTTGTGGGTAGATGTATACTTCACAATTTTGTGTAAAATTAGTCTTCCAGGGAGGTTCTGGGGGGATGTTAGGCAAGAATAAGTGCCCAAATTGGGGTAAATTGCGTCAAAAATAGTGGTTGTCTTGGAACTGGTCTTGGGTGGTTCTGGTTGGTCCATTTACCCTGAATTTTTGTCTCCTATGAGGGTAGATGTATATTGACCATTCTGTATAAAATAATCTTCCAGGGTAGTTGTGAAGTAAAGTTATTCCACAAACAGTGTGCCTAATTTGGGCACTTTTATGACAACGAGTGCTTGTGTTGGAACTGGTCCTGAGTGGTTCTGGTTGGTCCATTTACCCAGGAATGGTGTCTTATTTGTGGGTAGATGTATACTTCACAATTTTGTGTAAAATTAGTCTTCCAGGGAGGTTCTGGGGGGATGTTAGGCAAGAATAAGTGCCCAAATTGGGGTAAATTGCGTCAAAAATAGTGGTTGTCTTGGAACTGGTCTTGGGTGGTTCTGGTTGGTCCATTTACCCTGAATTTTTGTCTCCTATGAGGGTAGATGTATATTGACCATTCTGTATAAAATAATCTTCCAGGGTAGTTGGGAAGTAAAGTTATGCCACAATCAATGTACCTAATATGGGCACTTTTATGACAACGAGTGCTTGTCTTGGAACTGGTCCTGAGCGGTTCTGGTTGGTCCATTTACCCTGAATTTTTGTCTCATATGAGGGGAGATGTATATTGACCATTTTCTATAAAATAATCTTCCAGGGAGTTTCTGGGTGGATGTTAGGCAAGAATAAGTGTCCAAATTGGGGTAATTTTCGTTAAAAATAGTGGTTGCATTGGAACTGGTCTTGGGTGGTTCTGTTTGGTCCATTTAACCTGAATTTTTGTCTCATATGAGGGTAGATGTATATTGACCATTCTGTATAAAATAATCTTCCAGGGTAGTTGTGAAGTAAAGTTATTCCACAAACAGTGTGCCTAATTTGGGCACTTTTATGACAACGAGTGCTTGTATTGGAACTGGTCCTGATTGGTTCTGGTTGGTCCATTTACCCAGGAATGGTGTCTTATTTGTGGGTAGATGTATAATTCACAATATTGTGTAAAATTAGTCTTCCAGGGAGGTTCTGGGGGGATGTTAGGCAAGAATAAGTGTCCAAATTGGGGTAATTTTCGTTAAAAATAGTGGTTGCATTGGAACTGGTCTTGGGTGGTTCTGTTTGGTCCATTTAACCTGAATTTTTGTCTCATATGAGGGTAGATGTATATTGACCATTCTGTATAAAATAATCTTCCAGGGTAGTTGTGAAGTAAAGTTATTCCACAAACAGTGTGCCTAATTTGGGCACTTTTATGACAACGAGTGCTTGTGTTGGAACTGGTCCTGAGTGGTTCTGGTTGGTCCATTTACCCAGGAATGGTGTCTTATTTGTGGGTAGATGTATACTTCACAATTTTGTGTAAAATTAGTCTTCCAGGGAGGTTCTGGGGGGATGTTAGGCAAGAATAAGTGCCCAAATTGGGGTAAATTGCGTCAAAAATAGTGGTTGTCTTGGAACTGGTCTTGGGTGGTTCTGGTTGGTCCATTTACCCTGAATTTTTGTCTCCTATGAGGGTAGATGTATATTGACCATTCTGTATAAAATAATCTTCCAGGGTAGTTGTGAAGTAAAGTTATGCCACAATCAATGTACCTAATATGGGCACTTTTATGACAACGAGTGCTTGTCTTGGAACTGGTCCTGAGCGGTTCTGGTTGGTCCATTTACCCTGAATTTTTGTCTCATATGAGGGGAGATGTATATTGACCATTTTCTATAAAATAATCTTCCAGGGAGTTTCTGGGTGGATGTTAGGCAAGAATAAGTGTCCAAATTGGGGTAATTTTCGTTAAAAATAGTGGTTGCATTGGAACTGGTCTTGGGTGGTTCTGTTTGGTCCATTTAACCTGAATTTTTGTCTCATATGAGGGTAGATGTATATTGACCATTCTGTATAAAATAATCTTCCAGGATAGTTGTGAAGTAAAGTTATGCCACAAACAGTGTGCCTAATTTGGGCACTTTTATGACAACGAGTGCTTGTATTGGAACTGGTCCTGATTGGTTCTGGTTGGTCCATTTACCCAGGAATGGTGTCCTATTTGTGGGTAGATGTATAATTCACAATATTGTGTAAAATTAGTCTTCCAGGGAGGTTCTGGGGGGATGTTAGGCAAGAAATAGTGCCCAAATTGGGGTAAATTGCGTTAAAAATAGTGGTTGTCTTGGAACTGGTCTTGGGTGGTTCTGGTTGGTCCATTTAACCTGAATTTTTGTCTCATATGAGGGTAGATGTATATTGTGCAGACAAAGTGCAGACATGAATATCGGGCACTGGAGGTGATTTTCCTGGGTAAAAGACAGCCATAAACGTCGGCGCGACCAAATACGACGACATACGACCATTCTCAAAAGTGCCCAAAATGCACTAAAATTGGTTTTAAATCAGCACTCATCGATCAAATACAAATATTATATATTTAATACAAATATTTGACCTTTTTAAACATTAAAACCGGGCCCAGGAGGGTGATTTACCCGAAGAAATGACACTTTTGACCCGGCAATTTGACCCTAATTGCAGTAAAAAAAAATGTCCACAGTGTGGCAGAGTTCTGCGGGTTCCATAGCGGCCCAGTGCGTACTGGTTTGTATAAAAAGTAGCCCATTTCGGTTCTGGGGGGTTATTTTCCCCGGAAAAAGTGCCTAAAATGTGGGTGCATGTATTATTGATGATTTTGTGTAAAATTAGTCTTCCAGGGAGGTTCTGGGGGGATTTTAAGCCAGAAATAGTGCCCCAAATTGGGGTAAATTGCGTCAAAAATAGTGGTTGCATTATAACCGGTCTTGTGTGGTTCTGGTTGGTCCATTTAACCTGAATTTTTGTCTCATATGAGGGTAGATGTATATTGACCATTCTGTATAAAATAATCTTCCAGGGTAGTTGTGAAGTAAAGTTATTCCACAAACAGTGTGCCTAATTTGGGCACTTTTATGACAACGAGTGCTTGTGTTGGAACTGGTCCTGAGTGGTTCTGGTTGGTCCATTTACCCAGGAATGGTGTCTTATTTGTGGGTAGATGTATACTTCACAATTTTGTGTAAAATTAGTCTTCCAGGGAGGTTCTGGGGGGATGTTAGGCAAGAATAAGTGCCCAAATTGGGGTAAATTGCGTCAAAAATAGTGGTTGTCTTGGAACTGGTCTTGGGTGGTTCTGGTTGGTCCATTTACCCTGAATTTTTGTCTCATATGAGGGGAGATGTATATTGACCATTTTCTATAAAATAATCTTCCAGGGAGTTTCTGGGTGGATGTTAGGCAAGAATAAGTGTCCAAATTGGGGTAATTTTCGTTAAAAATAGTGGTTGCATTGGAACTGGTCTTGGGTGGTTCTGTTTGGTCCATTTAACCTGAATTTTTGTCTCATATGAGGGTAGATGTATATTGACCATTGTGTATAAAATAATCTTCCAGGGTAGTTGTGAAGTAAAGTTATTCCACAAACAGTGTGCCTAATTTGGGCACTTTTATGACAACGAGTGCTTGTATTGGAACTGGTCCTGATTGGTTCTGGTTGGTCCATTTACCCAGGAATGGTGTCTTATTTGTGGGTAGATGTATAATTCACAATATTGTGTAAAATTAGTCTTCCAGGGAGGTTCTGGGGGGATGTTAGGCAAGAATAAGTGTCCAAATTGGGGTAATTTTCGTTAAAAATAGTGGTTGCATTGGAACTGGTCTTGGGTGGTTCTGTTTGGTCCATTTAACCTGAATTTTTGTCTCATATGAGGGTAGATGTATATTGACCATTCTGTATAAAATAATCTTCCAGGGTAGTTGTGAAGTAAAGTTATTCCACAAACAGTGTGCCTAATTTGGGCACTTTTATGACAACGAGTGCTTGTATTGGAACTGGTCCTGATTGGTTCTGGTTGGTCCATTTACCCAGGAATGGTGTCTTATTTGTGGGTAGATGTATAATTCACAATATTGTGTAAAATTAGTCTTCCAGGGAGGTTCTGGGGGGATGTTAGGCAAGAATAAGTGTCCAAATTGGGGTAATTTTCGTTAAAAATAGTGGTTGCATTGGAACTGGTCTTGGGTGGTTCTGTTTGGTCCATTTAACCTGAATTTTTGTCTCATATGAGGGTAGATGTATATTGACCATTCTGTATAAAATAATCTTCCAGGGTAGTTGTGAAGTAAAGTTATTCCACAAACAGTGTGCCTAATTTGGGCACTTTTATGACAACGAGTGCTTGTGTTGGAACTGGTCCTGAGTGGTTCTGGTTGGTCCATTTACCCAGGAATGGTGTCTTATTTGTGGGTAGATGTATACTTCACAATTTTGTGTAAAATTAGTCTTCCAGGGAGGTTCTGGGGGGATGTTAGGCAAGAATAAGTGCCCAAATTGGGGTAAATTGCGTCAAAAATAGTGGTTGTCTTGGAACTGGTCTTGGGTGGTTCTGGTTGGTCCATTTACCCTGAATTTTTGTCTCCTATGAGGGTAGATGTATATTGACCATTCTGTATAAAATAATCTTCCAGGGTAGTTGTGAAGTAAAGTTATTCCACAAACAGTGTGCCTAATTTGGGCACTTTTATGACAACGAGTGCTTGTGTTGGAACTGGTCCTGAGTGGTTCTGGTTGGTCCATTTACCCAGGAATGGTGTCTTATTTGTGGGTAGATGTATACTTCACAATTTTGTGTAAAATTAGTCTTCCAGGGAGGTTCTGGGGGGATGTTAGGCAAGAATAAGTGCCCAAATTGGGGTAAATTGCGTCAAAAATAGTGGTTGTCTTGGAACTGGTCTTGGGTGGTTCTGGTTGGTCCATTTACCCTGAATTTTTGTCTCCTATGAGGGTAGATGTATATTGACCATTCTGTATAAAATAATCTTCCAGGGTAGTTGGGAAGTAAAGTTATGCCACAATCAATGTACCTAATATGGGCACTTTTATGACAACGAGTGCTTGTCTTGGAACTGGTCCTGAGCGGTTCTGGTTGGTCCATTTACCCTGAATTTTTGTCTCATATGAGGGGAGATGTATATTGACCATTTTCTATAAAATAATCTTCCAGGGAGTTTCTGGGTGGATGTTAGGCAAGAATAAGTGTCCAAATTGGGGTAATTTTCGTTAAAAATAGTGGTTGCATTGGAACTGGTCTTGGGTGGTTCTGTTTGGTCCATTTAACCTGAATTTTTGTCTCATATGAGGGTAGATGTATATTGACCATTCTGTATAAAATAATCTTCCAGGGTAGTTGTGAAGTAAAGTTATTCCACAAACAGTGTGCCTAATTTGGGCACTTTTATGACAACGAGTGCTTGTATTGGAACTGGTCCTGATTGGTTCTGGTTGGTCCATTTACCCAGGAATGGTGTCTTATTTGTGGGTAGATGTATAATTCACAATATTGTGTAAAATTAGTCTTCCAGGGAGGTTCTGGGGGGATGTTAGGCAAGAATAAGTGTCCAAATTGGGGTAATTTTCGTTAAAAATAGTGGTTGCATTGGAACTGGTCTTGGGTGGTTCTGTTTGGTCCATTTAACCTGAATTTTTGTCTCATATGAGGGTAGATGTATATTGACCATTCTGTATAAAATAATCTTCCAGGGTAGTTGTGAAGTAAAGTTATTCCACAAACAGTGTGCCTAATTTGGGCACTTTTATGACAACGAGTGCTTGTGTTGGAACTGGTCCTGAGTGGTTCTGGTTGGTCCATTTACCCAGGAATGGTGTCTTATTTGTGGGTAGATGTATACTTCACAATTTTGTGTAAAATTAGTCTTCCAGGGAGGTTCTGGGGGGATGTTAGGCAAGAATAAGTGCCCAAATTGGGGTAAATTGCGTCAAAAATAGTGGTTGTCTTGGAACTGGTCTTGGGTGGTTCTGGTTGGTCCATTTACCCTGAATTTTTGTCTCCTATGAGGGTAGATGTATATTGACCATTCTGTATAAAATAATCTTCCAGGGTAGTTGTGAAGTAAAGTTATGCCACAATCAATGTACCTAATATGGGCACTTTTATGACAACGAGTGCTTGTCTTGGAACTGGTCCTGAGCGGTTCTGGTTGGTCCATTTACCCTGAATTTTTGTCTCATATGAGGGGAGATGTATATTGACCATTTTCTATAAAATAATCTTCCAGGGAGTTTCTGGGTGGATGTTAGGCAAGAATAAGTGTCCAAATTGGGGTAATTTTCGTTAAAAATAGTGGTTGCATTGGAACTGGTCTTGGGTGGTTCTGTTTGGTCCATTTAACCTGAATTTTTGTCTCATATGAGGGTAGATGTATATTGACCATTCTGTATAAAATAATCTTCCAGGATAGTTGTGAAGTAAAGTTATGCCACAAACAGTGTGCCTAATTTGGGCACTTTTATGACAACGAGTGCTTGTATTGGAACTGGTCCTGATTGGTTCTGGTTGGTCCATTTACCCAGGAATGGTGTCCTATTTGTGGGTAGATGTATAATTCACAATATTGTGTAAAATTAGTCTTCCAGGGAGGTTCTGGGGGGATGTTAGGCAAGAAATAGTGCCCAAATTGGGGTAAATTGCGTTAAAAATAGTGGTTGTCTTGGAACTGGTCTTGGGTGGTTCTGGTTGGTCCATTTAACCTGAATTTTTGTCTCATATGAGGGTAGATGTATATTGTGCAGACAAAGTGCAGACATGAATATCGGGCACTGGAGGTGATTTTCCTGGGTAAAAGACAGCCATAAACGTCGGCGCGACCAAATACGACGACATACGACCATTCTCAAAAGTGCCCAAAATGCACTAAAATTGGTTTTAAATCAGCACTCATCGATCAAATACAAATATTATATATTTAATACAAATATTTGACCTTTTTAAACATTAAAACCGGGCCCAGGAGGGTGATTTACCCGAAGAAATGACACTTTTGACCCGGCAATTTGACCCTAATTGCAGTAAAAAAAAATGTCCACAGTGTGGCAGAGTTCTGCGGGTTCCATAGCGGCCCAGTGCGTACTGGTTTGTATAAAAAGTAGCCCATTTCGGTTCTGGGGGGTTATTTTCCCCGGAAAAAGTGCCTAAAATGTGGGTGCATGTATTATTGATGATTTTGTGTAAAATTAGTCTTCCAGGGAGGTTCTGGGGGGATTTTAAGCCAGAAATAGTGCCCCAAATTGGGGTAAATTGCGTCAAAAATAGTTGTTGCATTATAACCGGTCTTGTGTGGTTCTGGTTGGTCCATTTAACCTGAATTTTTGTCTCATATGAGGGTAGATGTATATTGACCATTCTGTATAAAATAATCTTCCAGGGTAGTTGTGAAGTAAAGTTATTCCACAAACAGTGTGCCTAATTTGGGCACTTTTATGACAACGAGTGCTTGTGTTGGAACTGGTCCTGAGTGGTTCTGGTTGGTCCATTTACCCAGGAATGGTGTCTTATTTGTGGGTAGATGTATACTTCACAATTTTGTGTAAAATTAGTCTTCCAGGGAGGTTCTGGGGGGATGTTAGGCAAGAATAAGTGCCCAAATTGGGGTAAATTGCGTCAAAAATAGTGGTTGTCTTGGAACTGGTCTTGGGTGGTTCTGGTTGGTCCATTTACCCTGAATTTTTGTCTCATATGAGGGGAGATGTATATTGACCATTTTCTATAAAATAATCTTCCAGGGAGTTTCTGGGTGGATGTTAGGCAAGAATAAGTGTCCAAATTGGGGTAATTTTCGTTAAAAATAGTGGTTGCATTGGAACTGGTCTTGGGTGGTTCTGTTTGGTCCATTTAACCTGAATTTTTGTCTCATATGAGGGTAGATGTATATTGACCATTGTGTATAAAATAATCTTCCAGGGTAGTTGTGAAGTAAAGTTATTCCACAAACAGTGTGCCTAATTTGGGCACTTTTATGACAACGAGTGCTTGTATTGGAACTGGTCCTGATTGGTTCTGGTTGGTCCATTTACCCAGGAATGGTGTCTTATTTGTGGGTAGATGTATAATTCACAATATTGTGTAAAATTAGTCTTCCAGGGAGGTTCTGGGGGGATGTTAGGCAAGAATAAGTGTCCAAATTGGGGTAATTTTCGTTAAAAATAGTGGTTGCATTGGAACTGGTCTTGGGTGGTTCTGTTTGGTCCATTTAACCTGAATTTTTGTCTCATATGAGGGTAGATGTATATTGACCATTCTGTATAAAATAATCTTCCAGGGTAGTTGTGAAGTAAAGTTATTCCACAAACAGTGTGCCTAATTTGGGCACTTTTATGACAACGAGTGCTTGTATTGGAACTGGTCCTGATTGGTTCTGGTTGGTCCATTTACCCAGGAATGGTGTCTTATTTGTGGGTAGATGTATAATTCACAATATTGTGTAAAATTAGTCTTCCAGGGAGGTTCTGGGGGGATGTTAGGCAAGAATAAGTGTCCAAATTGGGGTAATTTTCGTTAAAAATAGTGGTTGCATTGGAACTGGTCTTGGGTGGTTCTGTTTGGTCCATTTAACCTGAATTTTTGTCTCATATGAGGGTAGATGTATATTGACCATTCTGTATAAAATAATCTTCCAGGGTAGTTGTGAAGTAAAGTTATTCCACAAACAGTGTGCCTAATTTGGGCACTTTTATGACAACGAGTGCTTGTGTTGGAACTGGTCCTGAGTGGTTCTGGTTGGTCCATTTACCCAGGAATGGTGTCTTATTTGTGGGTAGATGTATACTTCACAATTTTGTGTAAAATTAGTCTTCCAGGGAGGTTCTGGGGGGATGTTAGGCAAGAATAAGTGCCCAAATTGGGGTAAATTGCGTCAAAAATAGTGGTTGTCTTGGAACTGGTCTTGGGTGGTTCTGGTTGGTCCATTTACCCTGAATTTTTGTCTCCTATGAGGGTAGATGTATATTGACCATTCTGTATAAAATAATCTTCCAGGGTAGTTGTGAAGTAAAGTTATTCCACAAACAGTGTGCCTAATTTGGGCACTTTTATGACAACGAGTGCTTGTGTTGGAACTGGTCCTGAGTGGTTCTGGTTGGTCCATTTACCCAGGAATGGTGTCTTATTTGTGGGTAGATGTATACTTCACAATTTTGTGTAAAATTAGTCTTCCAGGGAGGTTCTGGGGGGATGTTAGGCAAGAATAAGTGCCCAAATTGGGGTAAATTGCGTCAAAAATAGTGGTTGTCTTGGAACTGGTCTTGGGTGGTTCTGGTTGGTCCATTTACCCTGAATTTTTGTCTCCTATGAGGGTAGATGTATATTGACCATTCTGTATAAAATAATCTTCCAGGGTAGTTGGGAAGTAAAGTTATGCCACAATCAATGTACCTAATATGGGCACTTTTATGACAACGAGTGCTTGTCTTGGAACTGGTCCTGAGCGGTTCTGGTTGGTCCATTTACCCTGAATTTTTGTCTCATATGAGGGGAGATGTATATTGACCATTTTCTATAAAATAATCTTCCAGGGAGTTTCTGGGTGGATGTTAGGCAAGAATAAGTGTCCAAATTGGGGTAATTTTCGTTAAAAATAGTGGTTGCATTGGAACTGGTCTTGGGTGGTTCTGTTTGGTCCATTTAACCTGAATTTTTGTCTCATATGAGGGTAGATGTATATTGACCATTCTGTATAAAATAATCTTCCAGGGTAGTTGTGAAGTAAAGTTATTCCACAAACAGTGTGCCTAATTTGGGCACTTTTATGACAACGAGTGCTTGTATTGGAACTGGTCCTGATTGGTTCTGGTTGGTCCATTTACCCAGGAATGGTGTCTTATTTGTGGGTAGATGTATAATTCACAATATTGTGTAAAATTAGTCTTCCAGGGAGGTTCTGGGGGGATGTTAGGCAAGAATAAGTGTCCAAATTGGGGTAATTTTCGTTAAAAATAGTGGTTGCATTGGAACTGGTCTTGGGTGGTTCTGTTTGGTCCATTTAACCTGAATTTTTGTCTCATATGAGGGTAGATGTATATTGACCATTCTGTATAAAATAATCTTCCAGGGTAGTTGTGAAGTAAAGTTATTCCACAAACAGTGTGCCTAATTTGGGCACTTTTATGACAACGAGTGCTTGTATTGGAACTGGTCCTGATTGGTTCTGGTTGGTCCATTTACCCAGGAATGGTGTCTTATTTGTGGGTAGATGTATAATTCACAATATTGTGTAAAATTAGTCTTCCAGGGAGGTTCTGGGGGGATGTTAGGCAAGAATAAGTGTCCAAATTGGGGTAATTTTCGTTAAAAATAGTGGTTGCATTGGAACTGGTCTTGGGTGGTTCTGTTTGGTCCATTTAACCTGAATTTTTGTCTCATATGAGGGTAGATGTATATTGACCATTCTGTATAAAATAATCTTCCAGGGTAGTTGTGAAGTAAAGTTATTCCACAAACAGTGTGCCTAATTTGGGCACTTTTATGACAACGAGTGCTTGTGTTGGAACTGGTCCTGAGTGGTTCTGGTTGGTCCATTTACCCAGGAATGGTGTCTTATTTGTGGGTAGATGTATACTTCACAATTTTGTGTAAAATTAGTCTTCCAGGGAGGTTCTGGGGGGATGTTAGGCAAGAATAAGTGCCCAAATTGGGGTAAATTGCGTCAAAAATAGTGGTTGTCTTGGAACTGGTCTTGGGTGGTTCTGGTTGGTCCATTTACCCTGAATTTTTGTCTCCTATGAGGGTAGATGTATATTGACCATTCTGTATAAAATAATCTTCCAGGGTAGTTGTGAAGTAAAGTTATTCCACAAACAGTGTGCCTAATTTGGGCACTTTTATGACAACGAGTGCTTGTGTTGGAACTGGTCCTGAGTGGTTCTGGTTGGTCCATTTACCCAGGAATGGTGTCTTATTTGTGGGTAGATGTATACTTCACAATTTTGTGTAAAATTAGTCTTCCAGGGAGGTTCTGGGGGGATGTTAGGCAAGAATAAGTGCCCAAATTGGGGTAAATTGCGTCAAAAATAGTGGTTGTCTTGGAACTGGTCTTGGGTGGTTCTGGTTGGTCCATTTACCCTGAATTTTTGTCTCCTATGAGGGTAGATGTATATTGACCATTCTGTATAAAATAATCTTCCAGGGTAGTTGGGAAGTAAAGTTATGCCACAATCAATGTACCTAATATGGGCACTTTTATGACAACGAGTGCTTGTCTTGGAACTGGTCCTGAGCGGTTCTGGTTGGTCCATTTACCCTGAATTTTTGTCTCATATGAGGGGAGATGTATATTGACCATTTTCTATAAAATAATCTTCCAGGGAGTTTCTGGGTGGATGTTAGGCAAGAATAAGTGTCCAAATTGGGGTAATTTTCGTTAAAAATAGTGGTTGCATTGGAACTGGTCTTGGGTGGTTCTGTTTGGTCCATTTAACCTGAATTTTTGTCTCATATGAGGGTAGATGTATATTGACCATTCTGTATAAAATAATCTTCCAGGGTAGTTGTGAAGTAAAGTTATTCCACAAACAGTGTGCCTAATTTGGGCACTTTTATGACAACGAGTGCTTGTATTGGAACTGGTCCTGATTGGTTCTGGTTGGTCCATTTACCCAGGAATGGTGTCTTATTTGTGGGTAGATGTATAATTCACAATATTGTGTAAAATTAGTCTTCCAGGGAGGTTCTGGGGGGATGTTAGGCAAGAATAAGTGTCCAAATTGGGGTAATTTTCGTTAAAAATAGTGGTTGCATTGGAACTGGTCTTGGGTGGTTCTGTTTGGTCCATTTAACCTGAATTTTTGTCTCATATGAGGGTAGATGTATATTGACCATTCTGTATAAAATAATCTTCCAGGGTAGTTGTGAAGTAAAGTTATTCCACAAACAGTGTGCCTAATTTGGGCACTTTTATGACAACGAGTGCTTGTGTTGGAACTGGTCCTGAGTGGTTCTGGTTGGTCCATTTACCCAGGAATGGTGTCTTATTTGTGGGTAGATGTATACTTCACAATTTTGTGTAAAATTAGTCTTCCAGGGAGGTTCTGGGGGGATGTTAGGCAAGAATAAGTGCCCAAATTGGGGTAAATTGCGTCAAAAATAGTGGTTGTCTTGGAACTGGTCTTTGGGTGGTTCTGGTTGGTCCATTTACCCTGAATTTTTGTCTCCTATGAGGGTAGATGTATATTGACCATTCTGTATAAAATAATCTTCCAGGGTAGTTGTGAAGTAAAGTTATGCCACAATCAATGTACCTAATATGGGCACTTTTATGACAACGAGTGCTTGTCTTGGAACTGGTCCTGAGCGGTTCTGGTTGGTCCATTTACCCTGAATTTTTGTCTCATATGAGGGGAGATGTATATTGACCATTTTCTATAAAATAATCTTCCAGGGAGTTTCTGGGTGGATGTTAGGCAAGAATAAGTGTCCAAATTGGGGTAATTTCGTTAAAAATAGTGGTTTGCATTGGAACTGGTCTTGGGTGGTTCTGTTTGGTCCATTTAACCTGAATTTTTGTCTCATATGAGGGTAGATGTATATTGACCATTCTGTATAAAATAATCTTCCAGGATAGTTGTGAAGTAAAGTTATGCCACAAACAGTGTGCCTAATTTGGGCACTTTTATGACAACGAGTGCTTGTATTGGAACTGGTCCTGATTGGTTCTGGTTGGTCCATTTACCCAGGAATGGTGTCCTATTTGTGGGTAGATGTATAATTCACAATATTGTGTAAAATTAGTCTTCCAGGGAGGTTCTGGGGGGATGTTAGGCAAGAAATAGTGCCCAAATTGGGGTAAATTGCGTTAAAAATAGTGGTTGTCTTGGAACTGGTCTTGGGTGGTTCTGGTTGGTCCATTTAACCTGAATTTTTGTCTCATATGAGGGTAGATGTATATTGTGCAGACAAAGTGCAGACATGAATATCGGGCACTGGAGGTGATTTTCCTGGGTAAAAGACAGCCATAAACGTCGGCGCGACCAAATACGACGACATACGACCATTCTCAAAAGTGCCCAAAATGCACTAAAATTGGTTTTAAATCAGCACTCATCGATCAAATACAAATATTATATATTTAATACAAATATTTGACCTTTTTAAACATTAAAACCGGGCCCAGGAGGGTGATTTACCCGAAGAAATGACACTTTTGACCCGGCAATTTGACCCTAATTGCAGTAAAAAAAAATGTCCACAGTGTGGCAGAGTTCTGCGGGTTCCATAGCGGCCCAGTGCGTACTGGTTTGTATAAAAAGTAGCCCATTTCGGTTCTGGGGGGTTATTTTCCCCGGAAAAAGTGCCTAAAATGTGGGTGCATGTATTATTGATGATTTTGTGTAAAATTAGTCTTCCAGGGAGGTTCTGGGGGATTTTAAGCCAGAAATAGTGCCCCAAATTGGGGTAAATTGCGTCAAAAATTAGTGGTTGCATTATAACCGGTCTTGTGTGGTTCTGGTTGGTCCATTTAACCTGAATTTTTGTCTCATATGAGGGTAGATGTATATTGACCCATTCTGTATAAAATAATCTTCCAGGGTAGTTGTGAAGTAAAGTTATTCCACAAACAGTGTGCCTAATTTGGGCACTTTTATGACAACGAGTGCTTGTGTTGGAACTGGTCCTGAGTGGTTCTGGTTGGTCCATTTACCCAGGAATGGTGTCTTATTTGTGGGTAGATGTATACTTCACAATTTTGTGTAAAATTAGTCTTCCAGGGAGGTTCTGGGGGGATGTTAGGCAAGAATAAGTGCCCAAATTGGGGTAAATTGCGTCAAAAATAGTGGTTGTCTTGGAACTGGTCTTGGGTGGTTCTGGTTGGTCCATTTACCCTGAATTTTTGTCTCATATGAGGGGAGATGTATATTGACCATTTCTATGAAAATAATCTTCCAGGGAGTTTCTGGGTGGATGTTAGGCAAGAATAAGTGTCCAAATTGGGGTAATTTTCGTTAAAAATAGTGGTTGCATTGGAACTGGTCTTGGGTGGTTCTGTTTGGTCCATTTAACCTGAATTTTTGTCTCATATGAGGGTAGATGTATATTGACCATTGTGTATAAAATAATCTTCCAGGGTAGTTGTGAAGTAAAGTTATTCCACAAACAGTGTGCCTAATTTGGGCACTTTTATGACAACGAGTGCTTGTATTGGAACTGGTCCTGATTGGTTCTGGTTGGTCCATTTACCCAGGAATGGTGTCTTATTTGTGGGTAGATGTATAATTCACAATATTGTGTAAAATTAGTCTTCCAGGGAGGTTCTGGGGGATGTTAGGCAAGAATAAGTGTCCAAATTGGGGTAATTTTCGTTAAAAATAGTGGTTGCATTGGAACTGGTCTTGGGTGGTTCTGTTTGGTCCATTTAACCTGAATTTTTGTCTCATATGAGGGTAGATGTATATTGACCATTCTGTATAAAATAATCTTCCAGGGTAGTTGTGAAGTAAAGTTATTCCACAAACAGTGTGCCTAATTTGGGCACTTTTATGACAACGAGTGCTTGTATTGGAACTGGTCCTGATTGGTTCTGGTTGGTCCATTTACCCAGGAATGGTGTCTTATTTGTGGGTAGATGTATAATTCACAATATTGTGTAAAATTAGTCTTCCAGGGAGGTTCTGGGGGGATGTTAGGCAAGAATAAGTGTCCAAATTGGGGTAATTTTCGTTAAAAATAGTGGTTGCATTGGAACTGGTCTTGGGTGGTTCTGTTTTGGTCCATTTAACCTGAATTTTTGTCTCATATGAGGGTAGATGTATATTGACCATTCTGTATAAAATAATCTTCCAGGGTAGTTGTGAAGTAAAGTTATTCCACAAACAGTGTGCCTAATTTGGGCACTTTTATGACAACGAGTGCTTGTGTTGGAACTGGTCCTGAGTGGTTCTGGTTGGTCCATTTACCCAGGAATGGTGTCTTATTTGTGGGTAGATGTATACTTCACAATTTTGTGTAAAATTAGTCTTCCAGGAGGTTCTGGGGGGATGTTAGGCAAGAATAAGTGCCCAAATTGGGGTAAATTGCGTCAAAAATAGTGGTTGTCTTGGAACTGGTCTTGGGTGGTTCTGGTTGGTCCATTTACCCTGAATTTTTGTCTCCTATGAGGGTAGATGTATATTGACCATTCTGTATAAAATAATCTTCCAGGGTAGTTGTGAAGTAAAGTTATTCCACAAACAGTGTGCCTAATTTGGGCACTTTTATGACAACGAGTGCTTGTGTTGGAACTGGTCCTGAGTGGTTCTGGTTGGTCCATTTACCCAGGAATGGTGTCTTATTTGTGGGTAGATGTATACTTCACAATTTTGTGTAAAATTAGTCTTCCAGGGAGGTTCTGGGGGGATGTTAGGCAAGAATAAGTGCCCAAATTGGGGTAAATTGCGTCCAAAATAGTGGTTGTCTTGGAACTGGTCTTGGGTGGTTCTGGTTGGTCCATTTACCCTGAATTTTTGTCTCCTATGAGGGTAGATGTATATTGACCATTCTGTATAAAATAATCTTCCAGGGTAGTTGGGAAGTAAAGTTATGCCACAATCAATGTACCTAATATGGGCACTTTTATGACAACGAGTGCTTGTCTTGGAACTGGTCTGAGCGGTTCTGGTTGGTCCATTTACCCTGAATTTTTGTCTCATATGAGGGGAGATGTATATTGACCATTTTCTATAAAATAATCTTCCAGGGAGTTTCTGGGTGGATGTTAGGCAAGAATAAGTGTCCAAATTGGGGTAATTTTCGTTAAAAATAGTGGTTGCATTGGAACTGGTCTTGGGTGGTTCTGTTTGGTCCATTTAACCTGAATTTTTGTCTCATATGAGGGTAGATGTATATTGACCATTCTGTATAAAATAATCTTCCAGGGTAGTTGTGAAGTAAAGTTATTCCACAAACAGTGTGCCTAATTTGGGCACTTTTATGACAACGAGTGCTTGTATTGGAACTGGTCCTGATTGGTTCTGGTTGGTCCATTTACCCAGAATGGTGTCTTATTTGTGGGTAGATGTATAATTCACAATATTGTGTAAAATTAGTCTTCCAGGGAGGTTCTGGGGGGATGTTAGGCAAGAATAAGTGTCCAAATTGGGGTAATTTTCGTTAAAAATAGTGGTTGCATTGGAACTGGTCTTGGGTGGTTCTGTTTGGTCCATTTAACCTGAATTTTTGTCTCATATGAGGGTAGATGTATATTGGACCATTCTGTATAAAATAATCTTCCAGGGTAGTTGTGAAGTAAAGTTATTCCACAAACAGTGTGCCTAATTTGGGCACTTTTATGACAACGAGTGCTTGTATTGGAACTGGTCCTGATTGGTTCTGGTTGGTCCATTTACCCAGGAATGGTGTCTTATTTGTGGGTAGATGTATAATTCACAATATTGTGTAAAATTAGTCTTCCAGGGAGGTTCTGGGGGGATGTTAGGCAAGAATAAGTGTCCAAATTGGGGTAATTTTCGTTAAAAATAGTGGTTGCATTGGAACTGGTCTTGGGTGGTTCTGTTTGGTCCATTTAACCTGAATTTTTGTCTCATATGAGGGTAGATGTATATTGACCATTCTGTATAAAATAATCTTCCAGGGTAGTTGTGAAGTAAAGTTATTCCACAAACAGTGTGCCTAATTTGGGCACTTTTATGACAACGAGTGCTTGTGTTGGAACTGGTCCTGAGTGGTTCTGGTTGGTCCATTTACCCAGGAATGGTGTCTTATTTGTGGGTAGATGTATACTTCACAATTTTGTGGTAAAATTAGTCTTCAGGGAGGTTCTGGGGGGATGTTAGGCAAGAATAAGTGCCCAAATTGGGGTAAATTGCGTCAAAAATAGTGGTTGTCTTGGAACTGGTCTTGGGTGGTTCTGGTTGGTCCATTTACCCTGAATTTTTGTCTCCTATGAGGGTAGATGTATATTGACCATTCTGTATAAAATAATCTTCCAGGGTAGTTGTGAAGTAAAGTTATTCCACAAACAGTGTGCCTAATTTGGGCACTTTTATGACAACGAGTGCTTGTGTTGGAACTGGTCCTGAGTGGTTCTGGTTGGTCCATTTACCCAGGAATGGTGTCTTATTTGTGGGTAGATGTATACTTCACAATTTTGTGTAAAATTAGTCTTCCAGGGAGGTTCTGGGGGGATGTTAGGCAAGAATAAGTGCCCAAATTGGGGTAAATTGCGTCAAAAATAGTGGTTGTCTTGGAACTGGTCTTGGGTGGTTCTGGTTGGTCCATTTACCCTGAATTTTTGTCTCCTATGAGGGTAGATGTATATTGACCATTCTGTATAAAATAATCTTCCAGGGTAGTTGGGAAGTAAAGTTATGCCACAATCAATGTACCTATATGGGCACTTTTATGACAACGAGTGCTTGTCTTGGAACTGGTCCTGAGCGGTTCTGGTTGGTCCATTTACCCTGAATTTTTGTCTCATATGAGGGGAGATGTATATTGACCATTTTCTATAAAATAATCTTCCAGGGAGTTTCTGGGTGGATGTTAGGCAAGAATAAGTGTCCAAATTGGGGTAATTTTCGTTAAAAATAGTGGTTGCATTGGAACTGGTCTTGGGTGGTTCTGTTTGGTCCATTTAACCTGAATTTTTGTCTCATATGAGGGTAGATGTATATTGACCATTCTGTATAAAATAATCTTCCAGGGTAGTTGTGAAGTAAAGTTATTCCACAAACAGTGTGCCTAATTTGGGCACTTTTATGACAACGAGTGCTTGTATTGGAACTGGTCCTGATTGGTTCTGGTTGGTCCATTTACCCAGGAATGGTGTCTTATTTGTGGGTAGATGTATAATTCACAATATTGTGTAAAATTAGTCTTCAGGGAGGTTCTGGGGGGATGTTAGGCAAGAATAAGTGTCCAAATTGGGGTAATTTTCGTTAAAAATAGTGGTTGCATTGGAACTGGTCTTGGGTGGTTCTGTTTGGTCCATTTAACCTGAATTTTTGTCTCATATGAGGGTAGATGTATATTGACCATTCTGTATAAAATAATCTTCCAGGGTAGTTGTGAAGTAAAGTTATTCCACAAACAGTGTGCCTAATTTGGGCACTTTTATGACAACGAGTGCTTGTGTTGGAACTGGTCCTGAGTGGTTCTGGTTGGTCCATTTACCCAGGAATGGTGTCTTATTTGTGGGTAGATGTATACTTCACAATTTTGTGTAAAATTAGTCTTCCAGGGAGGTTCTGGGGGGATGTTAGGCAAGAATAAGTGCCCAAATTGGGGTAAATTGCGTCAAAAATAGTGGTTGTCTTGGAACTGGTCTTGGGTGGTTCTGGTTGGTCCATTTACCCTGAATTTTTGTCTCCTATGAGGGTAGATGTATATTGACCATTCTGTATAAAATAATCTTCCAGGGTAGTTGTGAAGTAAAGTATGCCACAATCAATGTACCTAATATGGGCACTTTTATGACAACGAGTGCTTGTCTTGGAACTGGTCCTGAGCGGTTCTGGTTGGTCCATTTACCCTGAATTTTTGTCTCATATGAGGGGAGATGTATATTGACCATTTTCTATAAAATAATCTTCCAGGGAGTTTCTGGGTGGATGTTAGGCAAGAATAAGTGTCCAAATTGGGGTAATTTTCGTTAAAAATAGTGGTTGCATTGGAACTGGTCTTGGGTGGTTCTGTTTGGTCCATTTAACCTGAATTTTTGTCTCATATGAGGGTAGATGTATATTGACCATTCTGTATAAAATAATCTTCCAGGATAGTTGTGAAGTAAAGTTATGCCACAAACAGTGTGCCTAATTTGGCACTTTTATGACAACGAGTGCTTGTATTGGAACTGGTCCTGATTGGTTCTGGTTGGTCCATTTACCCAGGAATGGTGTCCTATTTGTGGGTAGATGTATAATTCACAATATTGTGTAAAATTAGTCTTCAGGGAGGTTCTGGGGGGATGTTAGGCAAGAAATAGTGCCCAAATTGGGGTAAATTGCGTTAAAAATAGTGGTTGTCTTGGAACTGGTCTTGGGTGGTTCTGGTTGGTCCATTTAACCTGAATTTTTGTCTCATATGAGGGTAGATGTATATTGTGCAGACAAAGTGCAGACATGAATATCGGGCACTGGAGGTGATTTTCCTGGGTAAAAGACAGCCATAAACGTCGGCGCGACCAAATACGACGACATACGACCATTCTCAAAAGTGCCCAAAATGCACTAAAATTGGTTTTAAATCAGCACTCATCGATCAAATACAAATATTATATATTTAATACAAATATTTGACCTTTTTTTAAACATTAAAACCGGGCCCAGGAGGGTGATTTACCCGAAGAAATGACACTTTTGACCCGGCAATTTGACCCTAATTGCAGTAAAAAAAAATGTCCACAGTGTGGCAGAGTTCTGCGGGTTCCATAGCGGCCCAGTGCGTACTGGTTTGTATAAAAAGTAGCCCATTTCGGTTCTGGGGGGTTATTTTCCCCGGAAAAAGTGCCTAAAATGTGGGTGCATGTATTATTGATGATTTT
>NW_027520108.1:40000-55758 GCF_051989625.1 Stigmatopora argus | reverse complement strand
ACACATCAACGGTGTTTTTCACAGTGCATGTCCGAGGATAGTGACACATGAGCGGATTGAGCTGGCTGATGCCCCGCTGAATTTCTGAGCTCCAGAAATTTTTCTAAGTGTGAGCACCACACACTTCAACGGTCTTTTTCACAGTGCATGTCCGAGGATAGTGACACATGAGCGGATTGAGCTGGCTGATGCCCCGCTGAATTTCTGAGCTCCAGAAATTTTTCTAAGTCCGAGCTCCACACACATCAACGGTGTTTTTCACAGTGCATGTCCGAGGATAGTGACACATGAGCGGATATGGGTTGCTGAAGCCCCCGCTGAGTTCCCGAGCTCCAGAAATTTTTCAAAGTGTGAGCACCACACACATCAACGGTGTTTCCCTCGAGCCTATCCGACGATAGGCTCACAAGGGCGGATATGGGTTTGTTTTGCCCCGCTGAAATTTCGAGCTCCAGAAATTTTTCCAAGTGTGAGCACCACACACATCTGCCGGGTCTTATCACGAGCTTATCCGAGGATAGTGACACACGAGCGGATATGGATTTTTCTAAGCCCCTTCACACTTAGAAAAAATCCGCTTAAATTTTCCGAAAATTTTTCTAAGTCCCGCAGGACTTAGAAAAAAAATCGTTAAAAATCAGGAGGACCACCCTCGGACACCCCAACACCTTGCCAACGTTGTCCGAACATAGGGTGATCTACCTGGACCCCGGGAGAGGTCAGGGTCGGTTCGCAGCCCGGAGCTCACATTCAAAAATTTCCTCTCCCTATATACTTGCCGAAGGCTTTTTGCAGACCACCGGATTTTGCACAAGTAGGCAAATCATATCCCACCGGTCTTCACGGGCATCGGAGGGATTTCTCCCCGGGAATAGTGCTTCGTGGGCGGATATTATCGACAGATACCAGGTTTCATCGTCGAGCTCCGTATATTTTTCGAGTTTCAGCACTTTTAAAATCGGCGGGGGTTCGCCCCGAGTCAATCCGAGAATAGTGCACCGTGAGCGGACTGGGTTGGACGACCTCCCGCTGAATTTCTGAGCTCCAGAAATTTTTCTAAGTCCGAGCTCCACACACTTCAACGGTGTTTTTCACAGTGCATGTCCGAGGATAGTGACACATGAGCGGATTGAGCTGGCTGATGCCCCGCTGAATTTCTGACCTCCAGAAATTTTTCTAAGTCCGAGCTCCACACACTTCAACGGTGTTTTTCACAGTGCCTGTCCGAGGATAGTGACACATGAGCGGATTGAGCTGGCTGATGCCCCGCTGAATTTCTGACCTCCAGAAATTTTTCTAAGTCCGAGCTCCACACACTTCAACGGTGTTTTTCACAGTGCATGTCCGAGGATAGTGACACATGAGCGGATTGGGTTGGCTGATGCCCCGCTGAATTTCTGACCTCCAGAAATTTTTCTAAGTCCGAGCTCCACACACATCAACGGTGTTTTTCACAGTGCATGTCCGAGGATAGTGACACATGAGCGGATTGAGCAGGCTGATGCCCCGCTGAATTTCTGAGCTCCAGAAATTTTTCTAAGTCCGAGCTCCACACACGTCAACGGTGTTTTTCACAGTGCATGTCCGAGGATAGTGACACATGAGCGGATTGAGCTGGCTGATGCCCCGCTGAATTTCTGAGCTCCAGAAATTTTTCTAAGTCCGAGCTCCACACACGTCAACGGTGTTTTTCACAGTGCATGTCCGAGGATAGTGACACATGAGCGGATTGGGTTGGCTGATGCCCCGCTGAATTTCTGAGCTCCAGAAATTTTTCTAAGTGTGAGCACCACACACTTCAACGGTCTTTTTCACAGTGCATGTCCGAGGATAGTGACACATGAGCGGATTGGGCTGGCTGACCCCCCGCTGAATTTCTGAGCTCCAGAAATTTTTCTAAGTGTGAGCACCACACACTTCAACGGTCTTTTTCACAGTGCATGTCCGAGGATAGTGACACATGAGCGGATTGGGCTGGCGGATGCCCCGCTGAATTTCTGACCTCCAGAAATTTTTCTAAGTCCGAGCTCCACACACATCAACGGTGTTTTTCACAGTGCTTGTCCGAGGATAGTGACACATGAGCGGATTGAGCTGGCTGATGCCCCGCTGAATTTCTGAGCTCCAGAAATTTTTCTAAGTCCGAGCTCCACACACATCAACGGTGTTTTTCACAGTGCTTGTCCGAGGATAGTGACACATGAGCGGATTGAGCTGGCTGATGCCCCGCTGAATTTCTGAGCTCCAGAAATTTTTCTAAGTCCGAGCTCCACACACATCAACGGTGTTTTTCACAGTGCTTGTCCGAGGATAGTGACACATGAGCGGATTGGGTTGGCTGATGCCCCGCTGAATTTCTGACCTCCAGAAATTTTTCTAAGTCCGAGCTCCACACACTTCAACGGTGTTTTTCACAGTGCTTGTCCGAGGATAGTGACACATGAGCGGATATAGCTGGCTGATGCCCCGCTGAATTTCTGACCTCCAGAAATTTTTCTAAGTCCGAGCTCCACAAACATCAACGGTGTTTTTCACAGTGCATATCCGAAGATAGTGACACATGAGCGGATTGGGTTGGCTGATGCCCCGCTGAATTTCTGAGCTCCAGAAATTTTTCCAAGTCCGAGCTCCACACACTTCAACGGTGTTTTTCACAGTGCTTGTCCGAGGATAGTGACACATGAGCGGATTGAGCTGGCTGATGCCCCGCTGAATTTCTGACCTCCAGAAATTTTTCTAAGTCCGAGCTCCACACACATCAACGGTGTTTTTCACAGTGCTTGTCCGAGGATAGTGACACATGAGCGGATTGAGCTGGCTGATGCCCCGCTGAATTTCTGACCTCCAGAAATTTTTCTAAGTCCGAGCTCCACACACATTAACGGTGTTTTTCACAGTGCATGTCCGAGGATAGTGACACATGAGCGGATTGAGCTGGCTGATGCCCCGCTGAATTTCTGACCTCCAGAAATTTTTCTAAGTCCGAGCTCCACACACTTCAACGGTGTTTTTCACAGTGCTTGTCCGAGGATAGTGACACATGAGCGGATTGGGCTGGCTGACCCCCCGCTGAATTTCTGAGCTCCATGAAATTTTTGATTTTTGAGCACCACAAAAATCGGCGGGGTTTTCCCTCGAGCCTATCCGAGAATAGTGCTCCATGGGCGGATACGGGTTGGCTGACGCCCCGCTGAAATTTCGAGCTCCAGAAATTTTTCAAAGTGTGAGCACCACACACATCAACGGTCTTTTTCACAGTGCATGTCCGAGAATAGTGACACATGAGCGGATATGGATTTTTCTAAGCCCCTTCACACTTAGAAAAAATCCGCTTAAATTTTCCGAAAATTTTTCTAAGTCCCGCAGGACTTAGAAAAAAATTCGTAAAAAATCAGGAGAACCACCCACGGACATCCCAACACTTTGCCAACGTTGTCCGAACATTAGGTGATCCACCTGGACCCCGGGAGAGGTCAGGGTCGGTTCGCAGCCTGGAGCTCACTTTCAAACATTTCCTCTCCCTATATACTTGCCGAAGGGTTTCTGCAGACCACCGGATTTTGCACGAGTAGGTGAGTTATATCCCCCTAACATTGGTAGACCCAAATTCGCTCTCCTGGTAGACCCAAGTTATATTATGGGGTAGACCCAGTTTCGAGCATGGGGTAGACCCAGTTTCGAACATAGGGTAGACCCAACCGATCATTTTGAAAAATTTAATCCGAGATTTGGACACTATCTCTGGGCATTTTAACCATGTTCAACCCCTTTGGACTGACTTCCAGCTTTTTCCACCGATGATTGCTGGAATTTTTATCCGAGATTTGGACACTTTCTCTGGGCATTTTAACCATTTTCAACCCCTTTGGACAGACTTCCAGCTTTTTCCACCGATGATTGCTGGAATTTTTATCCGAGATTTGGACACTTTCTCTGGGCATTTTAACCATTTTCAACCCCTTTGGACAGACTTCCAGGTTTTTCCACCGATGATTGCTGGAATTTTTATCCGAGATTTGGACACTTTCTCTGGGCATTTTAACCATTTTCAACCCCTTTGGACAGACTTCCAGGTTTTTCTACCGATGATTGCTGGAATTTTTATCCGAGATTTGGACACTTTCTCTGGGCATTTTAACCATTTTCAACCCCTTTGGACAGACTTCCAGGTTTTTCCACCGATGATTGCTGGAATTTTTATCCGAGATTTGGACACTTTCTCTGGGCATTTTAACCATTTTCAACCCCTTTGGACAGACTTCCAGGTTTTTCCACCGATGATTGCTGGAATTTTTATCCGAGATTTGGACACTTTCTCTGGGCATTTTAACCATTTTCAACCCCTTTGGACAGACTTCCAGGTTTTTCCACCGATGATTGCTGGAATTTTTATCCGAGATTTGGACACTTTCTCTGGGCATTTTAACCATTTTCAACCCCTTTGGACAGACTTCCAGGTTTTTCCACCGATGATTCCTGGAAATTTCCCCCATGATTTGGACCTGTTTTGGGGGCATTTTAAACATTTTCGACCATTTTTGACATTTTTCCAACTTTTTAAAAAATGACTCGTGGTACTTTTAAACTTCATTTCTAACAGTTTTATGCACATTTTAACAATTTTCGACCATTTTTGACATTTTTCCAACTTTTTAAAAAATGACTCCTGGTAGTTTTAAACTTCATTTCTAACACTTTTATGCACAATTTAACCATTTTCGACCATTTTTGACATTTTCCCAACTTTTTATCAAATGACTCCTGATAGTTTTAAAAATCATTTTGAACAGTTTTGTGCACATTTTAAGCATTTTCGACAATTTTTGACATTTTTTCAACTTTTTAACAAATGACTCCTGGTAAATTTAAACATCATTTTGAACAGTTTTGTGCACATTTTAACCATTTTCGACCATTTTTAACATTTTTCCAACTTTTTCACAGATGACACCCCATGCAATTACCCAGCATTTGGAACACCATTCTGGGCACGAAGACCGTTTTTAGCCACGTTCAACTTTTTTCCCAACTGTACCCCCCGATGACTCTAAATATCTTTCCCCGGCTTTTGGAACACTTATCTGGGCATTGTGACAGTTTTTACACACTTTTGTAAAACTTTGGTATTACGACTCGAAACTTGCCCGATGGAGAGTGGCTTTTCTCGGAGAGGGAAACTCCTAGTACCCGCTTGATTACTTTGAAACAATAGTCCCGGTTGGCCGGACTCATTTCTGCCGTCTCGCGGACAAACGGAGGTCTTACGTCAAAATACCGTTCCAGCACAAGAGAGTCATTTCACGGGTAGTTGAGCTCAAATTAAAGGGTAAAGTGTAACTTATCAGTTATATCCTCGTTTGTTATACAAGTGACCGTTTTTTGGGAAGCTTTTCCGGGGTGAAATTGACCCCCGAACCGACCTGCACTGCTCTAATACAAGTGCCCGTAATTGGGACACTATTTCTGGCTAAACATCACCCCAGGACGGCCCTGGAAAGACTAATTTTACACAAAATTGTGAATTATACATCTACCCACAAATGAGACACAATTCCTGGGTAAATAGACCAACCAGAACCACTCAGGACCAGTTCCAATACAAGCACTCGTTGTCATAAAAGTGCCCATTATAGGCACATTGATTGTGGCATAACTTTACTTCACAACCACCCTGGAAGATTATTTTATACAGAATGGTCAATATACATCTACCCTCATATGAGACAAAAATTCAGGTTAAATGGACCAACCAGAACCACCCAAGACCAGTTCCAATGCAACCACTATTTTTAACGCAATTTACCCCAATTTGGACACTATTTATGGCTTAACATCCCCCCAGAACATCCCTGGAAGACTAATTTTATACCAAATTGTCAATTATAAATCTACCCACAAATGAGACACAATTCCTGGGTAAATAGACCAACCAGAACCACTCAGGACCAGTTCCAACACAAGCACTCGTTGTCATAAAAGTGCCCAAATTAGGCACATTGATTGTGGCATAACTTTACTTCACAACCACCCTGGAAGATTATTTTATACAGAATGGTCAATATACATCTCCCCTCATATGAGACAAAAATTCAGGTTAAATGGACCAACCAGAACCACCCAAGACCAGTTCCAATGCAACCACTATTTTTAACGAAATTTACCCCAATTTGGGCACTTATTCTTGCCTAACATCCACCCAGAACATCCCTGGAAGATTATTTTATAGAAAATGGTCAATATACATCTTCCCTCATATGAGACAAAAATTCAGGGTAAATGGACCAACCAGAACCGCTCAGGACCAGTTCCAAATCAAGCACTCGTTGTCATAAAAGTGCCCAAATTAGGCACATTGTTTGTGGCATAACTTTACTTCACAACCACCCTGGAAGATTATTTTATACAGAATGGTCAATATACATCTACCCTCATATGAGACAAAAATTCAGGGAAAATGGACCAACCAGAACCACCCAAGACCAGTTCCAAGACAACCACTATTTTTAACGCAATTTACCCCAATTTGGACACTATTTATGGCTTAACATCCCCCCAGAACCTCCCTGGAAGATTATTTTATACAGAATGGTCAATATACAACTACCCTCATATGAGACAAAAATTCAGGCTAAATGGACCAACCAGAACCGCTCAGGACCAGTTCCAACACAAGCACTCGTTGTCATAAAAGTGTCCAAATTAGGCACATTGTTTGTGGCATAACTTTACTTCACAACTACCCTGGAAGATTATTTTATACAGAATGGTCAATATACATCTACCCTCATATGAGACAAAAATTCAGGGAAAATGGACCAACCAGAACCACCCAAGACCAGTTCCAATGCAACCACTATTTTTAACGCAATTTACCCCAATTTGGGCACTTATTCTTGCCTAACATCCCCCCAGAACATCCCTGGAAGACTAATTTTATACCAAATTGTCAATATACATCTCCCCTCATATGAGACAAAAATTCAGGGTAAATGGACCAACCAGAACCACTCAGGACCAGTTCCAACACAAGCACTCGTTGTCATAAAAGTGCCCAAATTAGGCACATTGATTGTGGCATAACTTTACTTCACAACCACCCTGGAAGATTATTTTATACAGAATGGTCAATATACATCTCCCCTCATATGAGACAAAAATTCAGGTTAAATGGACCAACCAGAACCACCCAAGACCAGTTCCAATGCAACCACTATTTTTAACGAAATTTACCCCAATTTGGGCACTTATTCTTGCCTAACATCCACCCAGAACATCCCTGGAAGATTATTTTATAGAAAATGGTCAATATACATCTTCCCTCATATGAGACAAAAATTCAGGGTAAATGGACCAACCAGAACCGCTCAGGACCAGTTCCAAATCAAGCACTCGTTGTCATAAAAGTGCCCAAATTAGGCACATTGTTTGTGGCATAACTTTACTTCACAACCACCCTGGAAGATTATTTTATACAGAATGGTCAATATACATCTACCCTCATATGAGACAAAAATTCAGGGAAAATGGACCAACCAGAACCACCCAAGACCAGTTCCAAGACAACCACTATTTTTAACGCAATTTACCCCAATTTGGACACTATTTATGGCTTAACATCCCCCCAGAACCTCCCTGGAAGATTATTTTATACAGAATGGTCAATATACAACTACCCTCATATGAGACAAAAATTCAGGCTAAATGGACCAACCAGAACCGCTCAGGACCAGTTCCAACACAAGCACTCGTTGTCATAAAAGTGTCCAAATTAGGCACATTGTTTGTGGCATAACTTTACTTCACAACTACCCTGGAAGATTATTTTATACAGAATGGTCAATATACATCTCCCCTCATATGAGACAAAAATTCAGGGAAAATGGACCAACCAGAACCACCCAAGACCAGTTCCAATGCAACCACTATTTTTAACGAAATTTACCCCAATTTGGGCACTTATTCTTGCCTAACATCCACCCAGAACCTCCCTGGAAGATTATTTTATACAGAATTGTCAATATACATCTCCCCTCATATGAGACAAAAATTCAGGGTAAATGGACCAACCAGAACCACTCAGGACCAGTTCCAACACAAGCACTCGTTGTCATAAAAGTGCCCAAATTAGGCACACTGTTTGTGGCATAACTTTACTTCACAACTACCCTGGAAGATTATTTTATACAGAATGGTCAATATACATCTCCCCTCATATGAGTCAAAAATTCAGGGAAAATGGACCAACCAGAACCACCCAAGACCAGTTCCAATGCAACCACTATTTTTAACGAAAATTACCCCAATTTGGACACTATTTCTTGCCTAACATCCCCCCAGAACCTCCCTGGAAGATTATTTTATAGAAAATGGTCAATATACATCTCCCCTCATATGAGACAAAAATTCAGGTTAAATAGACCAACCAGAACCACCCAGGACCAGTTCCAACACAAGCACTCGTTGTCATAAAAGTGCCCAAATTAGGCACACTGTTTAAGGCATAACTTTACTTCACAACTACCCTGGAAGATTATTTTATACAGAATGGTCAATATACATCTCCCCTCATATGAGACAAAAATTCAGGGAAAATGGACCAACCAGAACCACCCAAGACCAGTTCCAAGACAACCACTATTTTTGACGCAATTTACCCCAATTTGGGCACTATTTCTTGCCTAACATCCACCCAGAACCTCCCTGGAAGATTATTTTATAGAAAATGGTCAATATACATCTCCCCTCATATGAGACAAAAATTCAGGGTAAATGGACCAACCAGAACCGCTCAGGACCAGTTCCAATACAAGCACTCGTTGTCATAAAAGTGCCCAAATTAGGCACATTGTTTGTGGCATAACTTTACTTCACAACCACCCTGGAAGATTATTTTATACAGAATGGTCAATATACATCTCCCCTCATATGAGACAAAAATTCAGGTTAAATGGACCAACCAGAACCACCCAAGACCAGTTCCAAGACAACCACTATTTTTGACGCAATTTACCCCAATTTGGGCACTTATTCTTGCCTAACATCCACCCAGAACCTCCCTGGAAGATTATTTTATAGAAAATGGTCAATATACATCTCCCCTCATATGAGACAAAAATTCAGGCTAAATGGACCAACCAGAACCGCTCAGGACCAGTTCCAACACAAGCACTCGTTGTCATAAAAGTGCCCAAATTAGGCACATTGTTTGTGGCATAACTTTACTTCACAACCACCCTGGAAGATTATTTTATACAGAATGGTCAATATACATCTACCCTCATATGAGACAAAAATTCAGGGAAAATGGACCAACCAGAACCACCCAAGACCAGTTCCAAGACAACCACTATTTTTGACGCAATTTACCCCAATTTGGGCACTATTTCTTGCCTAACATCCACCCAGAACCTCCCTGGAAGATTATTTTATAGAAAATGGTCAATATACATCTCCCCTCATATGAGACAAAAATTCAGGGTAAATGGACCAACCAGAACCACCCAGGACCAGTTCCAACACAAGCACTCGTTGTCATAAAAGTGCCCATATAAGGCACATTGTTTGTGGCATAACTTTACTTCACAACCACCCTGGAAGATTATTTTATACAGAATGGTCAATATACATCTCCCCTCATATGAGACAAAAATTCAGGTTAAATGGACCAACCAGAACCACCCAAGACCAGTTCCAATGCAACCACTATTCTTAACGAAAATTACCCCAATTTGGACACTATTTCTTGCCTAACATCCCCCCAGAACCTCCCTGGAAGACTAATTTTATACAAAATTGTCAATAATACATGCACCCACATTTTAGGCACTTTTTCCGGGGAAAATAACCCCCCCAGAACCGAACTGGGCTACTTTTTATACAAACCAGTACGCACTGGGACGCTATGGAATCCGCAGAACTCTGCCACACTGTGGACAAACTGTGGTACTGCGACCGTTTAAGCTCCCGTAAGCCTATGCACTTTTAGCGTTTAAAATTACCTTTCTGGCTGAAAAGAAAATCTTTTTACACACCCACTCTACTCTAATAAAGGTCCCCTTATTTTAGAAACTATTCCCGAGTGAAAATAAGCCCACAGAACGAAGTCGACATGCTTTTTATACATGCACGTTGGTCTATTACAGTCAACCAGCATTTGGGACACTCTTCCTGGGTAAACTTTTGCACCAGAACCTCCCTGGAGCATTTATTTTGATACCAAATCGTCAATAATACATGCACCCAGAATTTATGCACTTTTTCCGGTGAAAATAACCCACCAGAACCGAAATATCCTCCTTTTTTTATACAGACTTTGACGCACTGGGCCTCTATGTAACCTGAAAAACTCTGCCACACTGTGGACAAACTTTATTACTGCGACCGTTGAAAATCCCGTAAGCTTATGCACTTTTCCCGGTTAAAAACACCTTTTGGGCTGAAAAGAAACGCTTTTTACACACCCACTCTACTCTAATAAAGGTCCCCTTATTTTAGAAACTATTCCTGAGTGAAAATAAGCCCCCAGAACGAAGTCGACATGCTTTTTATACATGCACGTTGGTCTATTACAGTCAACCCGCATTTGGGACACTCTTCCTGGGTAAACTGGAGCGTTTATTTTGACACCAAATGGTGTATAATACATGCACCCAGAATTTATGCACTTTTTCAGGGTAAAATAACCCCCCAGAACCGAAATATCCTGCTTTTTATACAGAATTTGACGCACTGGGCCGCCGCTATGGAACCCGCAGAACTCTGCCACATTGTGGACAATTTTTTTTTACTGCAATTAGGGTCAAATTGCCGTGTCAAAAGTGTCATTTCTTCGGGTAAATCACCCTCCTGGGCCCGGTTTTAATGTTTAAAAAGGTCCAGTATTTGTATTAAAGATATAATATTTGTATTTGATCGATGAGTGCTGATTTAAAACCAAATTTAATGCATTTTTGGCACTTTTGAGAATGGTCGTATGTCGTCGTATTTGGTCGCGCCGACGTTTATGGCTGTCTTTTACCCAGGAAAATAACTCCCAGTGCCCGGTAGTCATGTCTGATAAGCTCCAGTAAGCTCGAGTATTTGTATTTCATCAATAAATGCTGATTTTACCCCATTTTAGTGCATATTTGGGACTTTTGCGAATGGTCGTCGTACTTGGTCGCGCAGACGTTTATGGCTGTCTTTCCCCCGTGAAAATCATCCCCAGTTTCTGGTAGTCATGTCTGATCAGCTCCAGTATTTGTATTTAATCAACAAGTGCTGATTTTAGTTCATTTTGGCACTTTTGAGAATGGTCGCACGTCGTCGTATTTGGTCGCGCCGACGTTTATAGCTGTCTTTCCCCCCGGAAAATCACCCCCAGTGCCCGGTAGTCATGTCTGATCAGCCCCAGTAAGCTCCAGTAATTCTATTTCATCCATAAGTGCTGATTTTAACCCATTTTAGTGAATTTTTGGCCCTATGGCGAATGGTCGTCGCGCCGACGTTTATGGCTGTCTTTTCCCCAGGAAAATCACCCCCATTGCCCGGTAGTCATGTCAGATAAGCTCCAGTAATTGTATTTCATCAACTAGTGCTGATTTTAGTTCATTTTGGGCACTTTTGAGAATGGTCGTATGTCGTCGTATTTGGTCGTTCCGACTTTTATGGCTGTCTTTTCCCCAGGAAAATCACCCCCAGAGCCCGCTAGTCATGTCTGATAAGCTCCAGTAACTCTATTTCATCCATAAGTGCTGATTTTAGTTCATTTTAGGCACTTTTGAGAATGGTCGTATTTGGTCGCGCCGACGTTTATAGCTGTCTTTCCCCCCGGAAAATCACCCCCAGTGCCCGGTAGTCATGTCTGATCAGCTCCAGTAACTCTATTTCATCCATAAGTGCTGATTTTAGTTCATTTTAGGCACTTTTGAGAATGGTCGTATTTGGTCGCGCCGACGTTTATAGCTGTCTTTCCCCCTGGAAAATCACCCCCAGTGCCCGGTAGTCATGTCTGATCAGCTCCAGTAAGCTCCAGTAATTGTATTTCACCCATAAGTGCTGATTTTAACCCATTTTAGTGAATTTTTGGACCTTTGGCGAATGGTCGTCGTCGCGCAGACCTTTATAGCTGTCTCCCCCCCGGGAAAATCACCCCCAGTGCCCGATATTAATGTCTGAAAAGCTTCAGTATTTGTATTTTATCGTTTAAAAACGATCACTCCGCTTTTGGAACACTTTTCTAGGGAATATTAACCATTTTCCGCACCTTAAGAGAGTCAGATCTACTCCCGCCGACCTTTATATCTGTCTCCCCCCCCGAGAAAATCACCCCCAGAGCCCGGTAGTCATGTCTGAAAAGCCCCAGTAACTTCCAGTAATTGTAATTAATCATTAAATGCTGTTTTTAAAACTATTACTACGATTTTGGAACACTTTTTCTGGGCATTACCTTGCTCCTTTTCGCCGTCTTGCGGACAAACTTTGGTACTGCAATCGGGCTCAAATTGCCGGGTCAAAAGTGCCATTTCCTCGGGTAAATCAACCTCATGGGCCAAGTTTTAATGTTTAAAAAGGTCCAGTATTTGTATTAAAGATATAGTATTTGTATTTCATCAATGAGTGCTGATTTAAAACCCATTTTAGTTCATTTTGGGCACTTTTGAGAATGGTCGTATGTCGTCGTATTTGGTCGCGTGCCGACGTTTATGGCTGTCTTTACCCAGGGGAAATCACCCCCAGTGCCTGGTAGTCATGTCTGATAAGCTCCAGTAAGCTCCAGTATTTTTTATTTCATCCATAAGTGCTGATTTTAACCCATTTTAGTGAATTTTTGGGCCTTTGGCGAACGGTCGTCGCGCCGACGTTTATGGCTGTCTTTTACCCAGGAAAATCACCCCCAGAGCCCAGTAGTCATGTCTGATAAGCTCCAGTAACTCTATTTCATCCATAAGTGCTGATTTTATTTCATTTTAGGCACTTTTGAGAATGGTCGTATGTCGTCGTATTTGGTCGCGTGCCGACGTTTATGGCTGTCTTTCCCCCTGGAAAATCACCCCAAGAGCCTGGTAGTCATGTCTGATAAGCTCCAGTAAGCTCCAGTAATTCTATTTCATCCATAAGTGCTGATTTTAACCCATTTTAGTGAAATTTTGGCACTTTCGCCAATGGTCGTCGTCGTCGCGCCGACCTTTATAGCTGTCTCCCCCCCCCCGGGAAAATCACCCTCAGTGCCCGATATTAATGTGTGGAAAAGCTCCAGTATTTGTATTTCATGGTTTAAAAACCATCACTACGCTTTTGGAAACACTTTTCTGCACATTTTAACCATTTCCCGGTACCTTAAGAGAGTCATAGTTACTCCCGCCGTTTACCCGGCCTGGTTGATGGACCTTGCTCATTTTCGCCGTCTGGCGGACAAACTTCAGTACTGCATTCGGGTCAGGTGCGGTCGACATTTCTTGCCGGCTTTTCAAGCACTTTGCCTGGGTTGATTTAAAACATTTTGCCCTGTTTATTTTTAACAAGTTTACCCACGTTTTACAAATCTTCTGCGGGCTTTAGATGCACTATTCCTGGGTTGATTAAAAAAAAATTGCCCTTATTATTTTTAACAAGTTTACCCACGTTTTACAAATCTTCTGCGGGCTTTAGATGCACTATTCCTGGGTTGATTTTAAACATGTTGCCCTTTATTTTTAACAAGTTTACCCACGTTTTTCAAAACTTTGTGCAAGCTTTAGATGCACTATTCCTGGGTTGATTTAAAACATTTTGCCCTTTTTATTTTAACAAGTTTACCCACGTTTTACAACTCTTCTGCGGGCTTTAGATGCACTATTCCTGGGTTGATTTTAAACATTTTGCCCTTTTTATTTTTAACAAGTTTACCCACGTTTTACAACTCTTCTGCGGGCTTTAGATGCACTATTCCTGGGTTGATTTTAAACATTTTGCCCTTTTTATTTTTAACAAGTTTACCCACGTTTTTCAAAACTTTGTGCGGGCTTTAGATGCACTATTCCTGGGTTGATTTTAAACATTTTGGCCTTTTTATTTTAACAAGTTTACCCACGTTTTTCAAAACTTTGTGCAAGCTTTAGATGCACTATTCCTGGGTTGATTTTAAACATTTTGCCCTTTTTATTTTAACAAGTTTACCCACGTTTTACAAATCTTCTGCGGGCTTTAGATGCACTATTCCTGGGTTGATTTAAAACATTTTGGCCTGTTTATTTTTAACAACTTTACCCATGTTTTACAAAACTTTCTGCGGGCTTTTCAAACACTTTTCCTGGGTTGATTTTTAACATTTTGGCCTGTTTATTTTTAACAACTTTACCCACGTTTTTCAAAACTTTGTGCGGGCTTTAGATGCACTATTCCTGGGTTGATTTAAAACATGTTGCCCTTTATTTTTAACAAGTTTACCCATGTTTTACAAAACTTTAAGGGGGCTTTTCAAACACTTTTCCTGGGTTGATTTTAAACATTTTGGCCTGTTTATTTAAAACAACTTTACCCATGTTTTTCAAAACTTTAAGGGGGCTTTTCAAACACTTTTCCTGGGTTGATTTTTAACATTTTGGCCTGTTTATTTAAAACAACTTTACCCATGTTTTTCAAAACTTTAAGGGGGTTTTTCCAAACACTTTTCCTGGGTTGATTTTAAACATTATGCCCATTTTATTTTTAACAAGTTTACCCATGTTTTACAAAACTTTAAGGGGGCTTTAAGAACGCTATTCCTGGGTACAATTTAAACATTTTCATCAGTATTTTGCAAAACTTTTACCCTGCTTTTCAAACACTTTTCCTGGGTTGATTTTTAACATTTTGCCCTTTTTATTTTTAACAAGTTTACCCATACTTTTCAAAACTTTAAGGGGGCTTTTCAAACACTTTTCCTGGGTTGATTTTAAACATTTTGCCCATTTTATTTTTAACAACTTTACCCATGTTTTTCAAAACTTTAAGGGGGCTTTTCAAACACTTTTCCTGGGTTGATTTTTAACATTTTGGCCTGTTTATTTAAAACAACTTTACCCATGTTTTTCAAAACTTTAAGGGGGTTTTTCCAAACACTTTTCCTGGGTTGATTTTAAACATTATGCCCATTTTATTTTTAACAAGTTTACCCATGTTTTACAAAACTTTAAGGGGGCTTTAAGAACGCTATTCCTGGGTACAATTTAAACATTTTCATCAGTATTTTGCAAAACTTTTACCCTGCTTTTCAAACACTTTTCCTGGGTTGATTTTTAACATTTTGAACTGTTTCATTTAAACAACTTCAATAATAATAATATATATAAAACAACCCCCCCCCAAAAAATTTGAAAAAAAATTTCAGCGTTTTTTGCCCAAGTGTACAGCTCATCCTCCGGACAGCGGCAGCCTTAAACCCATCCTCCTTCAATAGGGCAAGAGGATGAGGTTAAGGCGACAACTGCTCGGAGGATGAGCTAAACACTTGGGCAGAAAACGCTGAGATGAGACACTATTGCTGGGTAAACACAACACCCAAACGGATCAGTTCTAACACACTTACCCGAATTTGAGACACTTTCCAGGGGGGAGGAAGCTCATACTACATGCCTCACATAAAGAAATAAAATAGATATATAAAATAACAAAAAAAAAAATTTGAAAAAAAATTTAGCGTTTTTTGCCCAAGTGTTTAGCTCATCCTCCAGGCAGGGGCCGCCTTAACTTCATCCTCCTGCCCGATTGCAGGATGAGGTTAAGGCGGCCCTTGCTCGGAAGATGAGCTAAACACTTGG
>NW_027520108.1:0-27500 GCF_051989625.1 Stigmatopora argus | reverse complement strand
ACTCTTTCCTCGAAAGGAGATTGGTTTGCCTGAGAAAGAAATGTTCGCCGGAGTGAATCCCGCACGCCGTCCGGGTCGTCCCTACAAGGGCCGTCGGGTGCGGCGGCGGGCTCCGAGGTAGGACCGCTGAGTCAGACGGGGCGTCTCGGTCTCGCTGAAACGGTTCAGGGTAGCGACTTCGACCCCTGGCAAATGCCCCCCCTAGGGAAGATTCGTGTCGCAAGCCCTTAGTCGAACCCGCAGGGCGAAGGAACCCAGTCGCCCGAGCACCGGCGTTATAAGCCGGGCCGGCGTGAGCCCTCCTGAGGCGGGTCTTGTTTGCCAATCGGTCAGTGGGGAAAGGGTAATGGGGAGATGGGTGGGGTTCGAAATATGTTATTTCCCCGACCCATCAAAGTTCGATTCCGCCAGTTCCCAGCTTAGTTCCCAGCTCAGTTCCATGTCCAAGTCCTTGTGCCTGTTGCTAGGTCAGGTCCCACCTCGTTCGATTTCGCCAGTTCCCAAGCTCCGTTCCATGTCAGACTCCACCAAATTTCGTTTATGATTCCGCCAGTTCCCAGCTTAGTTCCCAGCTCAGTTCCATGTCCAAGTCCTTGTGCCTGTTGCTAGGTCAGGTCCCACCTCGTTCGATTTCGCCAGTTCCCAAGCTCCGTTCCATGTCAGACTCCACCAAATTTCGTTTATGATTCCGCCAGTTCCCAGCTTAGTTCCCAGCTCAGTTCCATGTCCAAGTCCTTGTGCCTGTTGCTAGGTCAGGTCCCACCTCGTTCGATTTCGCCAGTTCCCAAGCTCCGTTCCATGTCAGACTCCACCAAATTTCGTTTATGATTCCGCCAGTTCCCAGCTTAGTTCCCAGCTCAGTTCCATGTCCAAGTCCGTGTGCCTGTTCCGGGTCAGGACCCACCCCGTGTTATCATTTATCCCTGAATAACACACCATTGTCGGATTGGTGTAGACGGTTACGACCGCCTTAGTGAGTTCGCCACTCTCACTTGTCAAAATTTTTCTAAGTCCGTGTGCCTGTTCCGGGTCAGGACCCACCCCGTGTTATCATTTATCCCTGAATAGCACACCATTGTCGGATTGGTGTAGACGGTTACGACCGCCTTAGTGAGTTCGCCACTCTCACTTGTCAAAATTTTTCTAAGTCCGTGTGCCTGTTCCGGGTCAGGACCCACCCCGTGTTATCATTTATCCCTGAATAGCACACCATTGTCGGATTGGTGTAGACGGTTACGACCGCCTTAGTGAGTTCGCCACTCTCACTTGTCAAAATTTTTCTAAGTCCGTGTGCCTGTTCCGGGTCAGGACCCACCCCGTGTTATCATTTATCCCTGAATAACACACCATTGTCGGATTGGTGTAGACGGTTACGACCGCCTTAGTGAGTTAACCACTCTCACTAGTCAAAATTTTTCTAAGTCCGTGTGCCTGTTCCGGGTCAGGACCCACCCCGTGTTATCATTTATCCCTGAATAACACACCATTGTCGGATTGGTGTAGACGGTTACGACCGCCTTAGTGAGTTCGCCACTCTCACTTGTCAAAATTTTTCTAAGTCCGTGTGCCTGTTCCGGGTCAGGACCCACCCCGTGTTATCATTTATCCCTGAATAGCACACCATTGTCGGATTGGTGTAGACGGTTACGACCGCCTTAGTGAGTTCACCACTCTCACTTGTCAAATTTTTTCTAAGTCCGTGTGCCTGTTCCGGGTCAGGACCCACCCCGTGTTATCATTTATCCCTGAATAGCACACCATTGTCGGATTGGTGTAGACGGTTACGACCGCCTTAGTGAGTTCGCCATTCTCACTTGTCAAAATTTTTCTAAGTCCGTGTGCCTGTTCCGGGTCAGGACCCACCCCGTGTTATCAGTTATCCCTGAATAGCACACCATCGTCGGACTGGTGTAGACGGTTACGACCGCCTTAGTGAGTTCGCCACTCTCACTTGTCAAAATTTTTCTAAGTCCGAGTGCCTGTTCCGGGTCAGGACCCACCCCGTGTTATCAGTTATCCCTGAATAGCACACCATCGTCGGACTGGTGTAGACGGTTACGACCGCCTTAGTGAGTTCGCCACTCTCACTTGTCGAAAATTTTCTAAGTCCCTTCACACTTAGAAAAAATTCGTTAAAATCAGGAGGACCACCCTCGGACACCCCAACACCTTGCAAACGTTGTCCGAACATAGGGTGATCTACCTGGACCCCGGGAGAGCGGAGGGTCGGTTCGCAGCCTGGAGCTCACATTCAAAATTTTTCTCTCCCTATAATCTTGCCGAAGGGTTTCTGCAGACCACCGGATTTTGCATGAGTAGGTGAGTTATATCCCCTTACATTTGGTAGACCCAAATTCGCTCTCCTGGTAGACCCAAGTTATATTATGGGGTAGACCCAGTTTCGAGCATGGGGTAGACCCACGTGAATGCCCTGGTAGACCCAAATCATGCGAGCACCATAAAAATCAGCGGGGTTTTTCCTCGAGCCTATCCGAGGATAGGCTCACATGAGCGGATATGGGTTTGTAATGGCTCGCTGAAAATCACGAGCTCCAGAGATTTTTCTCTGAAAATTTTTCTAAGTGTGAGCACCACACACATCAACGGTGTTTTCCCTCGAGCCTATCCGAGGATAGGCTCACGAGGGCGGATATGGGTTTGTATTGCCTCGCTGAAAGCCTGAGCTCCAGAAATTTTTCTAAGTGTGAGCACCACACACATCAACGGTGTTTTCCAACATGCCTATCCGAGGATAGTGACACATGAGCGGATTGGGTTGGCTGATGCCCCGCTGAAAACCTGAGCTCCAGAAATTTTTCTAAGTGTGAGCACCACACACTTCAACGGTCTTTTTCACAGTGCATGTCCGAGGATAGTGACACATGAGCGGATTGGGCTGGCTGATGCCCCGCTGAATTTCTGACCTCCAGAAATTTTTCTAAGTGTGAGCACCACACACTTCGGCGGGGTTTTTCCCCGAGCCTATCCGAGGATAGGCTCACATGAGCGGATATGGGTTTGGAATGGCTCGCTGAAATCCTGAGCTCCAGAGATTTTTCTCAGAAAATTTTTCTAAGTGTGAGCACCACACACATCAACGGGGTTTTCCAACATGCCTGTCCGAGGATAGTGACACATGAGCGGATTGGGTCGGCTGATGCCCCGCTGAAAACCTGAGCTCCAGAAATTTTTCTAAGTGTGAGCACCACACACTTCAACGGTCTTTTTCACAGTGCATGTCCGAGGATAGTGACACATGAGCGGATTGGGCTGGCTGATGCCCCGCTGAATTTCTGACCTCCAGAAATTTTTCTAAGTGTGAGCACCACACATTTCGGCGGGGTTTTTCCCCGAGCCTATCCGAGGATAGGCTCACATGAGCGGATATGGGTTTGGAATTGCTCGCTGAAATCCTGAGCTCCAGAGATTTTTCTCAAATTTTTTCTAAGTGTGAGCACCACACACATCAACGGTGTTTTCCAACATGCCTATCCGAGGATAGTGACACGTGAGCGGATTGGGTCGGCTGATGCCCCGCTGAAATCCTGAGCTCCAGAATTTTTTCTAAGTGTGAGCACCACACACATCAACGGTGTTTCCCTCGAGCCTATCCGACGATAGGCTCACAAGGGCGGATATGGGTTTGTTTTGCCCCGCTGAAATTCTGAGCTCCAGAATTTTTTCTAAGTGTGAGCACCACACACATCAACGGTGTTTCCCTCGAGCCTATCCGACGATAGGCTCACAAGGGCGGATATGGGTTTGTAATGTCTCGCTGAAATCCTGAGCTCCAGAAATTTTTCTAAGTGTGAGCACCACACACATCAACGGTGTTTTCCAACATGCCTGTCCGAGGATAGTGACACATGAGCGGATTGGGTCGGCTGATGCCCCGCTGAAATCCTGAGCTCCAGAAATTTTTCTAAGTGTGAGCACCACACACTTCGGCGGGGTTTTTCCCCGAGCCTATCCGAGGATATGCTCACATGAGCGGATATGGGTTGCTGAAGCTCCCGCTGAGTTCCCGAGCTCCAGAAATTTTTCTAAGTGTGAGCACCACACACATCAACGGTCTTTTCCCCCGAGCCTATCCGAAGATAGGCTCACATGAGCGGATATGGGTTGCTGAAGCTCCCGCTGAGTTCCCGAGCTCCAGAAATTTTTCTAAGTGTGAGCACCACACACATCAACGGTCTTTTCCCCCGAGCCTATCCGAAGATAGGCTCACATGAGCGGATATGGGTTGCTGAAGCTCCCGCTGAGTTCCCGAGCTCCAGAAATTTTTCTAAGTGTGAGCACCACACACATCAACGGTCTTTTCCCCTGAGCCTATCCGAAGATAGGCTCACATGAGCGGATATGGGTTGCTGAAGCTCCCGCTGAGTTCCCGAGCTCCAGAATTTTTTCTAAGTGTGAGCACCACACACATCAACGGTCTTTTTCACGGTGCATGTCCGAGGATAGTGACACATGAGCGGATTGAGCTGGCTGATGCCTCCGCTGAATTTCTGAGCTCCAGAAATTTTTCTAAGTGTGAGCACCACACACATCAACGGTCTTTTCCACCGAGCATATCCGAAGATAGGCTCACATGAGCGGATATGGGTTGCTGAAGCCCCCGCTGAGTTCCCGAGCTCCAGAAATTTTTCTAAGTGTGAGCACCACACACATCAACGGTGTTTTCCAACATGCCTGTCCGAGGATAGTGACACATGGGCGGATTGAGCAAGCTGATGCTCCGCTGAATTTCTGACCTCCAGAAATTTTTCTAAGTGTGAGCACCACACACATCAACGGTCTTTTCCCCCGAGCCTATCCGAAGATAGGCTCACATGAGCGGATATGGGTTGCCAAAGCCTCGCAAGTGTGAGCACCACACACATCAACGGTGTTTCCCTCGAGCCTATCCGACGATAGGCTCACAAGGGCGGATATGGGTTTGTTATGCCCCGCTGAAATTTCGAGCTCCAGAAATTTTTCCAAGTGTGAGCACCACACACATCTGCGGGGTCTTATCACGAGCTTATCCGAGGATAGTGACACACGAGCGGATATGGATTTTTCTAAGCCCCTTCACACTTAGAAAAAATCCGCTTAAAAAACACGAAAATTTTTCTAAGTCCCGTAGGACTTAGAAAAAAAATCGTTAAAAATCAGGAGGACCACCCTCGGACACCCCAACACCTTGCCAACGTTGTCCGAACATAGGGTGATCTACCTGGACCCCGGGAGAGGTTAGGGTCGGTTCGCAGCCCGGAGCTCACCTTCAAAAATTTCCTCTCCCTATATACTTGCCGAAGGCTTTTTGCAGGCCACCGGATTTTGCACGAGTAGGCAAATTATATCCCACCGGTCTTCACGGGCATCTGAGGACTTTCTCCCCGGGAATAGTGCTTCTTGGGCGGATATTATCGACAGATATCAGGTTTCATCGTCGAGCTCCATATATTTTTCGAGTTTCGGCACTTTGAAATTCGGCGGGGGTTCGCCCCGAGTCGATCCGAGAATAGTGCACCGTGAGCGGATTGGGTTGGCTGATGCCCCGCTGAAATCCTGAGCTCCAGAATTTTTTCTAAGTGTGAGCACCACACACATCAACGGTGTTTCCCTCGAGCCTTATCCGACGATAGGCTCACAAGGGCGGATATGGGTTTGTAATGTCTCGCTGAAAGCCTGAGCTCCAGATTTTTTTCTAAGTGTGAGCACCACACACTTCAACGGGCTTTTTCACAGTGCATGTCCGAGGATAGTGACACATGAGCGGATTGAGCTGGCTGATGCCCCGCTGAATTTCTGACCTCCAGAATTTTTTCTAAGTGTGAGCACCACACACTTCAACGGTCTTTTTCACAGTGCATATCCGAAGATAGTGACACATGAGCGGATTGAGCTGGCTGATGCCCCGCTGAATTTCTGACCTCCAGAAATTTTTCTAAGTGTGAGCACCACACACTTCAACGGTGTTTTTCACAGTGCATGTCCGAGGATAGTGACACATGAGCGGATTGAGCTGGCTGATGCCCCGCTGAATTTCTGAGCTCCAGAAATTTTTCTAAGTGTGAGCACCACACACTTCAACGGTCTTTTTCACAGTGCATGTCCGAGGATAGTGACACATGAGCGGATTGAGCTGGCTGATGCCCCGCTGAATTTCTGAGCTCCAGAAATTTTTCTAAGTCCGAGCTCCACACACATCAACGGTGTTTTTCACAGTGCATGTCCGAGGATAGTGACACATGAGCGGATTGGGTTGGCTGATGCCCCGCTGAATTTCTGAGCTCCAGAAATTTTTCTAAGTCCGAGCTCCACACACATTAACGGTGTTTTTCACAGTGCATGTCCGAGGATAGTGACACATGAGCGGATTGGGTTGGCTGATGCCCCGCTGAATTTCTGAGCTCCAGAAATTTTTCTAAGTCCGAGCTCCACACACATCAACGGTGTTTTTCACAGTGCATGTCCGAGGATAGTGACACATGAGCGGATTGAGCTGGCTGATGCCCCGCTGAATTTCTGACCTCCAGAAATTTTTCTAAGTCCGAGCTCCACACACATCAACGGTGTTTTTCACAGTGCATGTCCGAGGATAGTGACACATGAGCGGATTGAGCTGGCTGATGCCCCGCTGAATTTCTGACCTCCAGAAATTTTTCTAAGTCCGAGCTCCACACACATCAACGGTGTTTTTCACAGTGCTTGTCCGAGGATAGTGACACATGAGCGGATTGAGCTGGCTGATGCCCCGCTGAATTTCTGAGCTCCAGAAATTTTTCTAAGTCCGAGCTCCATACACATCAACGGTGTTTTTCACAGTGCTTGTCCGAGGATAGTGACACATGAGCGGATTGAGCTGGCTGATGCCCCGCTGAATTTCTGAGCTCCAGAAATTTTTCTAAGTGTGAGCACCACACACTTCAACGGGCTTTTTCACAGTGCATGTCCGAGGATAGTGACACATGAGCGGATTGAGCTGGCTGATGCCCCGCTGAATTTCTGAGCTCCAGAAATTTTTCTAAGTCCGAGCTCCACACACATCAACGGTGTTTTTCACAGTGCATGTCCGAGGATAGTGACACATGAGCGGATTGAGCTGGCTGATGCCCCGCTGAATTTCTGAGCTCCAGAAATTTTTCTAAGTGTGAGCACCACACACTTCAACGGTCTTTTTCACAGTGCATGTCCGAGGATAGTGACACATGAGCGGATTGAGCTGGCTGATGCCCCGCTGAATTTCTGAGCTCCAGAAATTTTTCTAAGTCCGAGCTCCACACACATCAACGGTGTTTTTCACAGTGCATGTCCGAGGATAGTGACACATGAGCGGATATGGGTTGCTGAAGCCCCCGCTGAGTTCCCGAGCTCCAGAAATTTTTCAAAGTGTGAGCACCACACACATCAACGGTGTTTCCCTCGAGCCTATCCGACGATAGGCTCACAAGGGCGGATATGGGTTTGTTTTGCCCCGCTGAAATTTCGAGCTCCAGAAATTTTTCCAAGTGTGAGCACCACACACATCTGCCGGGTCTTATCACGAGCTTATCCGAGGATAGTGACACACGAGCGGATATGGATTTTTCTAAGCCCCTTCACACTTAGAAAAAATCCGCTTAAATTTTCCGAAAATTTTTCTAAGTCCCGCAGGACTTAGAAAAAAAATCGTTAAAAATCAGGAGGACCACCCTCGGACACCCCAACACCTTGCCAACGTTGTCCGAACATAGGGTGATCTACCTGGACCCCGGGAGAGGTCAGGGTCGGTTCGCAGCCCGGAGCTCACATTCAAAAATTTCCTCTCCCTATATACTTGCCGAAGGCTTTTTGCAGACCACCGGATTTTGCACAAGTAGGCAAATCATATCCACCGGTCTTCACGGGCATCGGAGGGATTTCTCCCCGGGAATAGTGCTTCGTGGGCGGATATTATCGACAGATACCAGGTTCATCGTCGAGCTCCGTATATTTTTCGAGTTTCAGCACTTTTAAAATCGGCGGGGGTTCGCCCCGAGTCAATCCGAGAATAGTGCACCGTGAGCGGACTGGGTTGGACGACCTCCCGCTGAATTTCTGAGCTCCAGAAATTTTTCTAAGTCCGAGCTCCACACACTTCAACGGTGTTTTTCACAGTGCATGTCCGAGGATAGTGGACACATGAGCGGATTGAGCTGGCTGATGCCCCGCTGAATTTCTGACCTCCAGAAATTTTTCTAAGTCCGAGCTCCACACACTTCAACGGTGTTTTTCACAGTGCCTGTCCGAGGATAGTGACACATGAGCGGATTGAGCTGGCTGATGCCCCGCTGAATTTCTGAGCTCCAGAAATTTTTCTAAGTCCGAGCTCCACACACATCAACGGTGTTTTTCACAGTGCATGTCCGAGGATAGTGACACATGAGCGGATTGGGTTGGCTGATGCCCCGCTGAATTTCTGAGCTCCAGAAATTTTTCTAAGTCCGAGCCCCACACACTTCAACGGTGTTTTTCACAGTGCATGTCCGAGGATAGTGACACATGAGCGGATTGGGTTGGCTGATGCCCCGCTGAATTTCTGAGCTCCAGAAATTTTTCTAAGTCCGAGCTCCACACACATCAACGGTGTTTTTCACAGTGCATATCCGAAGATAGTGACACATGAGCGGATTGAGCTGGCTGATGCCCCGCTGAATTTCTGAGCTCCAGAAATTTTTCTAAGTCCGAGCTCCACACACATCAACGGTGTTTTTCACAGTGCTTGTCCGAGGATAGTGACACATGAGCGGATTGAGCTGGCTGATGCCCCGCTGAATTTCTGACCTCCAGAAATTTTTCTAAGTCCGAGCTCCACACACTTCAACGGTGTTTTTCACAGTGCTTGTCCGAGGATAGTGACACATGAGCGGATTGAGCTGGCTGATGCCCCGCTGAATTTCTGAGCTCCAGAAATTTTTCTAAGTCCGAGCTCCACACACATCAACGGTGTTTTTCACAGTGCATGTCCGAGGATAGTGACACATGAGCGGATTGAGCTGGCTGATGCCCCGCTGAATTTCTGAGCTCCAGAAATTTTTCTAAGTCCGAGCCCCACACACTTCAACGGTGTTTTTCACAGTGCATGTCCGAGGATAGTGACACATGAGCGGATTGGGTTGGCTGATGCCCCGCTGAATTTCTGAGCTCCAGAAATTTTTCTAAGTCCGAGCTCCACACACATCAACGGTGTTTTTCACAGTGCATATCCGAAGATAGTGACACATGAGCGGATTGAGCTGGCTGATGCCCCGCTGAATTTCTGAGCTCCAGAAATTTTTCTAAGTCCGAGCTCCACACACTTCAACGGTGTTTTTCACAGTGCATGTCCGAGGATAGTGACACATGAGCGGATTGGGTTGGCTGATGCCCCGCTGAATTTCTGAGCTCCAGAAATTTTTCTAAGTCCGAGCTCCACACACATCAACGGTGTTTTTCACAGTGCTTGTCCGAGGATAGTGACACATGAGCGGATTGAGCTGGCTGATGCCCCGCTGAATTTCTGACCTCCAGAAATTTTTCTAAGTCCGAGCTCCACACACTTCAACGGTGTTTTTCACAGTGCCTGTCCGAGGATAGTGACACATGAGCGGATTGAGCTGGCTGATGCCCCGCTGAATTTCTGAGCTCCAGAAATTTTTCTAAGTCCGAGCTCCACACACATCAACGGTGTTTTTCACAGTGCATATCCGAAGATAGTGACACATGAGCGGATTGAGCTGGCTGATGCCCCGCTGAATTTCTGAGCTCCAGAAATTTTTCTAAGTCCGAGCTCCACACACTTCAACGGTGTTTTTCACAGTGCATGTCCGAGGATAGTGACACATGAGCGGATTGGGTTGGCTGATGCCCCGCTGAATTTCTGAGCTCCAGAAATTTTCTAAGTCCGAGCTCCACACACATCAACGGTGTTTTTCACAGTGCTTGTCCGAGGATAGTGACACATGAGCGGATTGAGCTGGCTGATGCCCCGCTGAATTTCTGACCTCCAGAAATTTTTCTAAGTCCGAGCTCCACACACTTCAACGGTGTTTTTCACAGTGCCTGTCCGAGGATAGTGACACATGAGCGGATTGAGCTGGCTGATGCCCCGCTGAATTTCTGACCTCCAGAAATTTTTCTAAGTCCGAGCTCCACACACTTCAACGGTGTTTTTCACAGTGCATGTCCGAGGATAGTGACACATGAGCGGATTGGGTTGGCTGATGCCCCGCTGAATTTCTGACCTCCAGAAATTTTTCTAAGTCCGAGCTCCACACACATCAACGGTGTTTTTCACAGTGCATGTCCGAGGATAGTGACACATGAGCGGATTGGGTTGGCTGATGCCCCGCTGAATTTCTGAGCTCCAGAAATTTTTCTAAGTCCGAGCTCCACACACATCAACGGTGTTTTTCACAGTGCATGTCCGAGGATAGTGACACATGAGCGGATTGGGTTGGCTGATGCCCCGCTGAATTTCTGAGCTCCAGAAATTTTTCTAAGTCCGAGCTCCACACACATTAACGGTGTTTTTCACAGTGCATGTCCGAGGATAGTGACACATGAGCGGATTGGGTTGGCTGATGCCCCGCTGAATTTCTGAGCTCCAGAAATTTTTCTAAGTCCGAGCTCCACACACATCAACGGTGTTTTTCACAGTGCATGTCCGAGGATAGTGACACATGAGCGGATTGAGCTGGCTGATGCCCCGCTGAATTTCTGACCTCCAGAAATTTTTCTAAGTCCGAGCTCCACACACATCAACGGTGTTTTTCACAGTGCTTGTCCGAGGATAGTGACACATGAGCGGATTGAGCTGGCTGATGCCCCGCTGAATTTCTGAGCTCCAGAAATTTTTCTAAGTCCGAGCTCCATACACATCAACGGTGTTTTTCACAGTGCTTGTCCGAGGATAGTGACACATGAGCGGATTGAGCTGGCTGATGCCCCGCTGAATTTCTGAGCTCCAGAAATTTTTTCTAAGTGTGAGCACCACACACTTCAACGGGCTTTTTCACAGTGCATGTCCGAGGATAGTGACACATGAGCGGATTGAGCTGGCTGATGCCCCGCTGAATTTCTGAGCTCCAGAAATTTTTCTAAGTCCGAGCTCCACACACATCAACGGTGTTTTTCACAGTGCATGTCCGAGGATAGTGACACATGAGCGGATTGAGCTGGCTGATGCCCCGCTGAATTTCTGAGCTCCAGAAATTTTTCTAAGTGTGAGCACCACACACTTCAACGGTCTTTTTCACAGTGCATGTCCGAGGATAGTGACACATGAGCGGATTGAGCTGGCTGATGCCCCGCTGAATTTCTGAGCTCCAGAAATTTTTCTAAGTCCGAGCTCCACACACATCAACGGTGTTTTTCACAGTGCATGTCCGAGGATAGTGACACATGAGCGGATATGGGTTGCTGAAGCCCCCGCTGAGTTCCCGAGCTCCAGAAATTTTTCAAAGTGTGAGCACCACACACATCAACGGTGTTTCCCTCGAGCCTATCCGACGATAGGCTCACAAGGGCGGATATGGGTTTGTTTTGCCCCGCTGAAATTTCGAGCTCCAGAAATTTTTCCAAGTGTGAGCACCACACACATCTGCCGGGTCTTATCACGAGCTTATCCGAGGATAGTGACACACGAGCGGATATGGATTTTCTAAGCCCCTTCACACTTAGAAAAAATCCGCTTAAATTTTCCGAAAATTTTTCTAAGTCCCGCAGGACTTAGAAAAAAAATCGTTAAAAATCAGGAGGACCACCCTCGGACACCCCAACACCTTGCCAACGTTGTCCGAACATAGGGTGATCTACCTGGACCCCGGGAGAGGTCAGGGTCGGTTCGCAGCCCGGAGCTCACATTCAAAAATTTCCTCTCCCTATATACTTGCCGAAGGCTTTTTGCAGACCACCGGATTTTGCACAAGTAGGCAAATCATATCCCACCGGTCTTCACGGGCATCGGAGGGATTTCTCCCCGGGAATAGTGCTTCGTGGGCGGATATTATCGACAGATACCAGGTTTCATCGTCGAGCTCCGTATATTTTTCGAGTTTCAGCACTTTTAAAATCGGCGGGGGTTCGCCCCGAGTCAATCCGAGAATAGTGCACCGTGAGCGGACTGGGTTGGACGACCTCCCGCTGAATTTCTGAGCTCCAGAAATTTTTCTAAGTCCGAGCTCCACACACTTCAACGGTGTTTTTCACAGTGCATGTCCGAGGATAGTGACACATGAGCGGATTGAGCTGGCTGATGCCCCGCTGAATTTCTGACCTCCAGAAATTTTTCTAAGTCCGAGCTCCACACACTTCAACGGTGTTTTTCACAGTGCCTGTCCGAGGATAGTGACACATGAGCGGATTGAGCTGGCTGATGCCCCGCTGAATTTCTGACCTCCAGAAATTTTTCTAAGTCCGAGCTCCACACACTTCAACGGTGTTTTTCACAGTGCATGTCCGAGGATAGTGACACATGAGCGGATTGGGTTGGCTGATGCCCCGCTGAATTTCTGACCTCCAGAAATTTTTCTAAGTCCGAGCTCCACACACATCAACGGTGTTTTTCACAGTGCATGTCCGAGGATAGTGACACATGAGCGGATTGAGCAGGCTGATGCCCCGCTGAATTTCTGAGCTCCAGAAATTTTTCTAAGTCCGAGCTCCACACACGTCAACGGTGTTTTTCACAGTGCATGTCCGAGGATAGTGACACATGAGCGGATTGAGCTGGCTGATGCCCCGCTGAATTTCTGAGCTCCAGAAATTTTTCTAAGTCCGAGCTCCACACACGTCAACGGTGTTTTTCACAGTGCATGTCCGAGGATAGTGACACATGAGCGGATTGGGTTGGCTGATGCCCCGCTGAATTTCTGAGCTCCAGAAATTTTTCTAAGTGTGAGCACCACACACTTCAACGGTCTTTTTCACAGTGCATGTCCGAGGATAGTGACACATGAGCGGATTGGGCTGGCTGACCCCCGCTGAATTTCTGAGCTCCAGAAATTTTTCTAAGTGTGAGCACCACACACTTCAACGGTCTTTTTCACAGTGCATGTCCGAGGATAGTGACACATGAGCGGATTGGGCTGGCGGATGCCCCGCTGAATTTCTGACCTCCAGAAATTTTTCTAAGTCCGAGCTCCACACACATCAACGGTGTTTTTCACAGTGCTTGTCCGAGGATAGTGACACATGAGCGGATTGAGCTGGCTGATGCCCCGCTGAATTTCTGAGCTCCAGAAATTTTTCTAAGTCCGAGCTCCACACACATCAACGGTGTTTTTCACAGTGCTTGTCCGAGGATAGTGACACATGAGCGGATTGAGCTGGCTGATGCCCCGCTGAATTTCTGAGCTCCAGAAATTTTTCTAAGTCCGAGCTCCACACACATCAACGGTGTTTTTCACAGTGCTTGTCCGAGGATAGTGACACATGAGCGGATTGGGTTGGCTGATGCCCCGCTGAATTTCTGACCTCCAGAAATTTTTCTAAGTCGAGCTCCACACACTTCAACGGTGTTTTTCACAGTGCTTGTCCGAGGATAGTGACACATGAGCGGATATAGCTGGCTGATGCCCCGCTGATTTCTGACCTCCAGAAATTTTTCTAAGTCCGAGCTCCACAAACATCAACGGTGTTTTTCACAGTGCATATCCGAAGATAGTGACACATGAGCGGATTGGGTTGGCTGATGCCCCGCTGAATTTCTGAGCTCCAGAAATTTTTCCAAGTCCGAGCTCCACACACTTCAACGGTGTTTTTCACAGTGCTTGTCCGAGGATAGTGACACATGAGCGGATTGAGCTGGCTGATGCCCCGCTGAATTTCTGACCTCCAGAAATTTTTCTAAGTCCGAGCTCCACACACATCAACGGTGTTTTTCACAGTGCTTGTCCGAGGATAGTGACACATGAGCGGATTGAGCTGGCTGATGCCCCGCTGAATTTCTGACCTCCAGAAATTTTTCTAAGTCCGAGCTCCACACACATTAACGGTGTTTTTCACAGTGCATGTCCGAGGATAGTGACACATGAGCGGATTGAGCTGGCTGATGCCCCGCTGAATTTCTGACCTCCAGAAATTTTTCTAAGTCCGAGCTCCACACACTTCAACGGTGTTTTTCACAGTGCTTGTCCGAGGATAGTGACACATGAGCGGATTGGGCTGGCTGACCCCCCGCTGAATTCTGAGCTCCATGAAATTTTTGATTTTTGAGCACCACAAAAATCGGCGGGGTTTTCCCTCGAGCCTATCCGAGAATAGTGCTCCATGGGCGGATACGGGTTGGCTGACGCCCCGCTGAAATTTCGAGCTCCAGAAATTTTTCAAAGTGTGAGCACCACACACATCAACGGTCTTTTTCACAGTGCATGTCCGAGAATAGTGACACATGAGCGGATATGGATTTTTCTAAGCCCCTTCACACTTAGAAAAAATCCGCTTAAATTTTCCGAAAATTTTTCTAAGTCCGCAGGACTTAGAAAAAAATTCGTAAAAAATCAGGAGAACCACCCACGGACATCCCAACACTTTGCCAACGTTGTCCGAACATTAGGTGATCCACCTGGACCCCGGGAGAGGTCAGGGTCGGTTCGCAGCCTGGAGCTCACTTTCAAACATTTCCTCTCCCTATATACTTGCCGAAGGGTTTCTGCAGACCACCGGATTTTGCACGAGTAGGTGAGTTATATCCCCCTAACATTGGTAGACCCAAATTCGCTCTCCTGGTAGACCCAAGTTATATTATGGGGTAGACCCAGTTTCGAGCATGGGGTAGACCCAGTTTCGAACATAGGGTAGACCCAACCGATCATTTTGAAAAATTTAATCCGAGATTTGGACACTATCTCTGGGCATTTTAACCATGTTCAACCCCTTTGGACTGACTTCCAGCTTTTTCCACCGATGATTGCTGGAATTTTTATCCGAGATTTGGACACTTTCTCTGGGCATTTTAACCATTTTCAACCCCTTTGGACAGACTTCCAGCTTTTTCCACCGATGATTGCTGGAATTTTTATCCGAGATTTGGACACTTTCTCTGGGCATTTTAACCATTTTCAACCCTTTGGACAGACTTCAGGTTTTTCCACCGATGATTGCTGGAATTTTTATCCGAGATTTGGACACTTTCTCTGGGCATTTTAACCATTTTCAACCCCTTTGGACAGACTTCCAGGTTTTTCTACCGATGATTGCTGGAATTTTTATCCGAGATTTGGACACTTTCTCTGGGCATTTTAACCATTTTCAACCCCTTTGGACAGACTTCCAGGTTTTTCCACCGATGATTGCTGGAATTTTTATCCGAGATTTGGACACTTTCTCTGGGCATTTTAACCATTTTCAACCCCTTTGGACAGACTTCCAGGTTTTTCCACCGATGATTGCTGGAATTTTTATCCGAGATTTGGACACTTTCTCTGGGCATTTTAACCATTTTCAACCCCTTTGGACAGACTTCCAGGTTTTTCCACCGATGATTGCTGGAATTTTTATCCGAGATTTGGACACTTTCTCTGGGCATTTTAACCATTTTCAACCCCTTTGGACAGACTTCCAGGTTTTTCCACCGATGATTCCTGGAAATTTCCCCCATGATTTGGACCTGTTTTGGGGGCATTTTAAACATTTTCGACCATTTTTGACATTTTTCCAACTTTTTAAAAAATGACTCGTGGTACTTTTAAACTTCATTTCTAACAGTTTTATGCACATTTTAACAATTTTCGACCATTTTTGACATTTTTCCAACTTTTTAAAAAATGACTCCTGGTAGTTTTAAACTTCATTTCTAACACTTTTATGCACAATTTAACCATTTTCGACCATTTTTGACATTTTCCCAACTTTTTATCAAATGACTCCTGATAGTTTTAAAAATCATTTTGAACAGTTTTGTGCACATTTTAAGCATTTTCGACAATTTTTGACATTTTTTCAACTTTTTAACAAATGACTCCTGGTAAATTTAAACATCATTTTGAACAGTTTTGTGCACATTTTAACCATTTTCGACCATTTTTAACATTTTTCCAACTTTTTCACAGATGACACCCCATGCAATTACCCAGCATTTGGAACACCATTCTGGGCACGAAGACCGTTTTTAGCCACGTTCAACTTTTTTCCCAACTGTACCCCCCGATGACTCTAAATATCTTTCCCCGGCTTTTGGAACACTTATCTGGGCATTGTGACAGTTTTTACACACTTTTGTAAAACTTTGGTATTACGACTCGAAACTTGCCCGATGGAGAGTGGCTTTTCTCGGAGAGGGAAACTCCTAGTACCCGCTTGATTACTTTGAAACAATAGTCCCGGTTGGCCGGACTCATTTCTGCCGTCTCGCGGACAAACGGAGGTCTTACGTCAAAATACCGTTCCAGCACAAGAGAGTCATTTCACGGGTAGTTGAGCTCAAATTAAGGGTAAAGTGTAACTTATCAGTTATATCCTCGTTTGTTATACAAGTGACCGTTTTTTGGGAAGCTTTTCCGGGGTGAAATTGACCCCCGAACCGACCTGCACTGCTCTAATACAAGTGCCCGTAATTGGGACACTATTTCTGGCTAAACATCACCCCAGGACGGCCCTGGAAAGACTAATTTTACACAAAATTGTGAATTATACATCTACCCACAAATGAGACACAATTCCTGGGTAAATAGACCAACCAGAACCACTCAGGACCAGTTCCAATACAAGCACTCGTTGTCATAAAAGTGCCCATTATAGGCACATTGATTGTGGCATAACTTTACTTCACAACCACCCTGGAAGATTATTTTATACAGAATGGTCAATATACATCTACCCTCATATGAGACAAAAATTCAGGTTAAATGGACCAACCAGAACCACCCAAGACCAGTTCCAATGCAACCACTATTTTAACGCAATTTACCCCAATTTGGACACTATTTATGGCTTAACATCCCCCCAGAACATCCCTGGAAGACTAATTTTATACCAAATTGTCAATTATAAATCTACCCACAAATGAGACACAATTCTGGGTAAATAGACCAACCAGAACCACTCAGGACCAGTTCCAACACAAGCACTCGTTGTCATAAAAGTGCCCAAATTAGGCACATTGATTGTGGCATAACTTTACTTCACAACCACCCTGGAAGATTATTTTATACAGAATGGTCAATATACATCTCCCCTCATATGAGACAAAAATTCAGGTTAAATGGACCAACCAGAACCACCCAAGACCAGTTCCAATGCAACCACTATTTTTAACGAAATTTACCCCAATTTGGGCACTTATTCTTGCCTAACATCCACCCAGAACATCCCTGGAAGATTATTTTATAGAAAATGGTCAATATACATCTTCCCTCATATGAGACAAAAATTCAGGGTAAATGGACCAACCAGAACCGCTCAGGACCAGTTCCAAATCAAGCACTCGTTGTCATAAAAGTGCCCAAATTAGGCACATTGTTTGTGGCATAACTTTACTTCACAACCACCCTGGAAGATTATTTTATACAGAATGGTCAATATACATCTACCCTCATATGAGACAAAAATTCAGGGAAAATGGACCAACCAGAACCACCCAAGACCAGTTCCAAGACAACCACTATTTTTAACGCAATTTACCCCAATTTGGACACTATTTATGGCTTAACATCCCCCCAGAACCTCCCTGGAAGATTATTTTATACAGAATGGTCAATATACAACTACCCTCATATGAGACAAAAATTCAGGCTAAATGGACCAACCAGAACCGCTCAGGACCAGTTCCAACACAAGCACTCGTTGTCATAAAAGTGTCCAAATTAGGCACATTGTTTGTGGCATAACTTTACTTCACAACTACCCTGGAAGATTATTTTATACAGAATGGTCAATATACATCTACCCTCATATGAGACAAAAATTCAGGGAAAATGGACCAACCAGAACCACCCAAGACCAGTTCCAATGCAACCACTATTTTTAACGCAATTTACCCCAATTTGGGCACTTATTCTTGCCTAACATCCCCCCAGAACATCCCTGGAAGACTAATTTTATACCAAATTGTCAATATACATCTCCCCTCATATGAGACAAAAATTCAGGGTAAATGGACCAACCAGAACCACTCAGGACCAGTTCCAACACAAGCACTCGTTGTCATAAAAGTGCCCAAATTAGGCACATTGATTGTGGCATAACTTTACTTCACAACCACCCTGGAAGATTATTTTATACAGAATGGTCAATATACATCTCCCCTCATATGAGACAAAAATTCAGGTTAAATGGACCAACCAGAACCACCCAAGACCAGTTCCAATGCAACCACTATTTTTAACGAAATTTACCCCAATTTGGGCACTTATTCTTGCCTAACATCCACCCAGAACATCCCTGGAAGATTATTTTATAGAAAATGGTCAATATACATCTTCCCTCATATGAGACAAAAATTCAGGGTAAATGGACCAACCAGAACCGCTCAGGACCAGTTCCAAATCAAGCACTCGTTGTCATAAAAGTGCCCAAATTAGGCACATTGTTTGTGGCATAACTTTACTTCACAACCACCCTGGAAGATTATTTTATACAGAATGGTCAATATACATCTACCCTCATATGAGACAAAAATTCAGGGAAAATGGACCAACCAGAACCACCCAAGACCAGTTCCAAGACAACCACTATTTTTAACGCAATTTACCCCAATTTGGACACTATTTATGGCTTAACATCCCCCCAGAACCTCCCTGGAAGATTATTTTATACAGAATGGTCAATATACAACTACCCTCATATGAGACAAAAATTCAGGCTAAATGGACCAACCAGAACCGCTCAGGACCAGTTCCAACACAAGCACTCGTTGTCATAAAAGTGTCCAAATTAGGCACATTGTTTGTGGCATAACTTTACTTCACAACTACCCTGGAAGATTATTTTATACAGAATGGTCAATATACATCTCCCCTCATATGAGACAAAAATTCAGGGAAAATGGACCAACCAGAACCACCCAAGACCAGTTCCAATGCAACCACTATTTTTAACGAAATTTACCCCAATTTGGGCACTTATTCTTGCCTAACATCCACCCAGAACCTCCCTGGAAGATTATTTTATACAGAATTGTCAATATACATCTCCCCTCATATGAGACAAAAATTCAGGGTAAATGGACCAACCAGAACCACTCAGGACCAGTTCCAACACAAGCACTCGTTGTCATAAAAGTGCCCAAATTAGGCACACTGTTTGTGGCATAACTTTACTTCACAACTACCCTGGAAGATTATTTTATACAGAATGGTCAATATACATCTCCCCTCATATGAGTCAAAAATTCAGGGAAAATGGACCAACCAGAACCACCCAAGACCAGTTCCAATGCAACCACTATTTTTAACGAAAATTACCCCAATTTGGACACTATTTCTTGCCTAACATCCCCCCAGAACCTCCCTGGAAGATTATTTTATAGAAAATGGTCAATATACATCTCCCTCATATGAGACAAAAATTCAGGTTAAATAGACCAACCAGAACCACCCAGGACCAGTTCCAACACAAGCACTCGTTGTCATAAAAGTGCCCAAATTAGGCACACTGTTTAAGGCATAACTTTACTTCACAACTACCCTGGAAGATTATTTTATACAGAATGGTCAATATACATCTCCCCTCATATGAGACAAAAATTCAGGGAAAATGGACCAACCAGAACCACCCAAGACCAGTTCCAAGACAACCACTATTTTTGACGCAATTTACCCCAATTTGGGCACTATTTCTTGCCTAACATCCACCCAGAACCTCCCTGGAAGATTATTTTATAGAAAATGGTCAATATACATCTCCCCTCATATGAGACAAAAATTCAGGGTAAATGGACCAACCAGAACCGCTCAGGACCAGTTCCAATACAAGCACTCGTTGTCATAAAAGTGCCCAAATTAGGCACATTGTTTGTGGCATAACTTTACTTCACAACCACCCTGGAAGATTATTTTATACAGAATGGTCAATATACATCTCCCCTCATATGAGACAAAAATTCAGGTTAAATGGACCAACCAGAACCACCCAAGACCAGTTCCAAGACAACCACTATTTTTGACGCAATTTACCCCAATTTGGGCACTTATTCTTGCCTAACATCCACCCAGAACCTCCCTGGAAGATTATTTTATAGAAAATGGTCAATATACATCTCCCCTCATATGAGACAAAAATTCAGGCTAAATGGACCAACCAGAACCGCTCAGGACCAGTTCCAACACAAGCACTCGTTGTCATAAAAGTGCCCAAATTAGGCACATTGTTTGTGGCATAACTTTACTTCACAACCACCCTGGAAGATTATTTTATACAGAATGGTCAATATACATCTACCCTCATATGAGACAAAAATTCAGGGAAAATGGACCAACCAGAACCACCCAAGACCAGTTCCAAGACAACCACTATTTTTGACGCAATTTACCCCAATTTGGGCACTATTTCTTGCCTAACATCCACCCAGAACCTCCCTGGAAGATTATTTTATAGAAAATGGTCAATATACATCTCCCCTCATATGAGACAAAAATTCAGGGTAAATGGACCAACCAGAACCACCCAGGACCAGTTCCAACACAAGCACTCGTTGTCATAAAAGTGCCCATATAAGGCACATTGTTTGTGGCATAACTTTACTTCACAACCACCCTGGAAGATTATTTTATACAGAATGGTCAATATACATCTCCCCTCATATGAGACAAAAATTCAGGTTAAATGGACCAACCAGAACCACCCAAGACCAGTTCCAATGCAACCACTATTCTTAACGAAAATTACCCCAATTTGGACACTATTTCTTGCCTAACATCCCCCCAGAACCTCCCTGGAAGACTAATTTTATACAAAATTGTCAATAATACATGCACCCACATTTTAGGCACTTTTTCCGGGGAAAATAACCCCCCCAGAACCGAACTGGGCTACTTTTTATACAAACCAGTACGCACTGGGACGCTATGGAATCCGCAGAACTCTGCCACACTGTGGACAAAACTGTGGTACTGCGACCGTTTAAGCTCCCGTAAGCCTATGCACTTTTAGCGTTTAAAATTACCTTTCTGGCTGAAAAGAAAATCTTTTTACACACCCACTCTACTCTAATAAAGGTCCCCTTATTTTAGAAACTATTCCCGAGTGAAAATAAGCCCACAGAACGAAGTCGACATGCTTTTTATACATGCACGTTGGTCTATTACAGTCAACCAGCATTTGGGACACTCTTCCTGGGTAAACTTTTGCACCAGACCTCCCTGGAGCATTTATTTTGATACCAAATCGTCAATAATACATGCACCCAGAATTTATGCACTTTTTCCGGTGAAATAACCCACCAGAACCGAAATATCCTCCTTTTTTTATACAGACTTTGACGCACTGGGCCTCTATGTAACCTGAAAAACTCTGCACACTGTGGACAAACTTTATTACTGCGACCGTTGAAAATCCGTAAGCTTATGCACTTTTCCGGTTAAAAAACACCTTTTGGGCTGAAAAGAAACGCTTTTTACACACCCACTCTACTCTAATAAAGGTCCCCTTATTTTAGAAACTATTCCTGAGTGAAAATAAGCCCCAGAACGAAGTCGACATGCTTTTTATACATGCACGTTGGTCTATTACAGTCAACCCGCATTTGGGACACTCTTCCTGGGTAAACTGGAGCGTTTATTTTGACACCAAATGGTGTATAATACATGCACCCAGAATTTATGCACTTTTTCAGGGTAAAATAACCCCCAGAACCGAAATATCCTGCTTTTTATACAGAATTTGACGCACCTGGGCCGCCGCTATGGAACCCGCAGAACTCTGCCACATTGTGGACAATTTTTTTTTACTGCAATTAGGGTCAAATTGCCGGGTCAAAAGTGTCATTTCTTCGGGTAAATCACCCTCCTGGGCCCGGTTTTAATGTTTAAAAAGGTCCAGTATTTGTATTAAAGATATAATATTTGTATTTGATCGATGAGTGCTGATTTAAAACCAAATTTAATGCATTTTTGGCACTTTTGAGAATGGTCGTATGTCGTCGTATTTGGTCGCGCCGACGTTTATGGCTGTCTTTTACCCAGGAAAATAACTCCCAGTGCCCGGTAGTCATGTCTGATAAGCTCCAGTAAGCTCGAGTATTTGTATTTCATCAATAAATGCTGATTTTACCCCATTTTAGTGCATATTTGGGACTTTTGCGAATGGTCGTCGTACTTGGTCGCGCAGACGTTTATGGCTGTCTTTCCCCCGTGAAAATCATCCCCAGTTTCTGGTAGTCATGTCTGATCAGCTCCAGTATTTGTATTTAATCAACAAGTGCTGATTTTAGTTCATTTTGGCACTTTTGAGAATGGTCGCACGTCGTCGTATTTGGTCGCGCCGACGTTTATAGCTGTCTTTCCCCCGGAAAATCACCCCCAGTGCCCGGTAGTCATGTCTGATCAGCCCCAGTAAGCTCCAGTAATTCTATTTCATCCATAAGTGCTGATTTTAACCCATTTTAGTGAATTTTTGGCCCTATGGCGAATGGTCGTCGCGCCGACGTTTATGGCTGTCTTTTCCCCAGGAAAATCACCCCCATTGCCCGGTAGTCATGTCAGATAAGCTCCAGTAATTGTATTTCATCAACTAGTGCTGATTTTAGTTCATTTTGGGCACTTTTGAGAATGGTCGTATGTCGTCGTATTTGGTCGTTCCGACTTTTATGGCTGTCTTTTCCCAGGAAAATCACCCCCAGAGCCCGCTAGTCATGTCTGATAAGCTCCAGTAACTCTATTTCATCCATAAGTGCTGATTTTAGTTCATTTTAGGCACTTTTGAGAATGGTCGTATTTGGTCGCGCCGACGTTTATAGCTGTCTTTCCCCCCGGAAAATCACCCCCAGTGCCCGGTAGTCATGTCTGATCAGCTCCAGTAACTCTATTTCATCCATAAGTGCTGATTTTAGTTCATTTTAGGCACTTTTGAGAATGGTCGTATTTGGTCGCGCCGACGTTTATAGCTGTCTTTCCCCCTGGAAATCACCCCCAGTGCCCGGTAGTCATGTCTGATCAGCTCCAGTAAGCTCCAGTAATTGTATTTCACCCATAAGTGCTGATTTTAACCCATTTTAGTGAATTTTTGGACCTTTGGCGAATGGTCGTCGTCGCGCAGACCTTTATAGCTGTCTCCCCCCCGGGAAAATCACCCCCAGTGCCCGATATTAATGTCTGAAAAGCTTCAGTATTTGTATTTTATCGTTTAAAAACGATCACTCCGCTTTTGGAACACTTTTCTAGGGAATATTAACCATTTTCCGCACCTTAAGAGAGTCAGATCTACTCCCGCCGACCTTTATATCTGTCTCCCCCCCCGAGAAAATCACCCCCAGAGCCCGGTAGTCATGTCTGAAAAGCCCCAGTAACTTCCAGTAATTGTAATTAATCATTAAATGCTGTTTTTAAAACTATTACTACGATTTTGGAACACTTTTTCTGGGCATTACCTTGCTCCTTTTCGCCGTCTTGCGGACAAACTTTGGTACTGCAATCGGGCTCAAATTGCCGGGTCAAAAGTGCCATTTCCTCGGGTAAATCAACCTCATGGGCCAAGTTTTAATGTTTAAAAAGGTCCAGTATTTGTATTAAAGATATAGTATTTGTATTTCATCAATGAGTGCTGATTTAAAACCCATTTTAGTTCATTTTGGGCACTTTTGAGAATGGTCGTATGTCGTCGTATTTGGTCGCGTGCCGACGTTTATGGCTGTCTTTACCCAGGGGAAATCACCCCCAGTGCCTGGTAGTCATGTCTGATAAGCTCCAGTAAGCTCCAGTATTTTTTATTTCATCCATAAGTGCTGATTTTAACCCATTTTAGTGAATTTTTGGGCCTTTGGCGAACGGTCGTCGCGCCGACGTTTATGGCTGTCTTTTACCCAGGAAAATCACCCCCAGAGCCCAGTAGTCATGTCTGATAAGCTCCAGTAACTCTATTTCATCCATAAGTGCTGATTTTATTTCATTTTAGGCACTTTTGAGAATGGTCGTATGTCGTCGTATTTGGTCGCGTGCCGACGTTTATGGCTGTCTTTCCCCCTGGAAAATCACCCCAAGAGCCTGGTAGTCATGTCTGATAAGCTCCAGTAAGCTCCAGTAATTCTATTTCATCCATAAGTGCTGATTTTAACCCATTTTAGTGAAATTTTGGCACTTTCGCCAATGGTCGTCGTCGTCGCGCCGACCTTTATAGCTGTCTCCCCCCCCCCGGGAAAATCACCCTCAGTGCCCGATATTAATGTGTGGAAAAGCTCCAGTATTTGTATTTCATGGTTTAAAAACCATCACTACGCTTTTGGAAACACTTTTCTGCACATTTTAACCATTTCCCGGTACCTTAAGAGAGTCATAGTTACTCCCGCCGTTTACCCGGCCTGGTTGATGGACCTTGCTCATTTTCGCCGTCTGGCGGACAAACTTCAGTACTGCATTCGGGTCAGGTGCGGTCGACATTTCTTGCCGGCTTTTCAAGCACTTTGCCTGGGTTGATTTAAAACATTTTGCCCTGTTTATTTTTAACAAGTTTACCCACGTTTTACAAATCTTCTGCGGGCTTTAGATGCACTATTCCTGGGTTGATTAAAAAAAAATTGCCCTTATTATTTTTAACAAGTTTACCCACGTTTTACAAATCTTCTGCGGGCTTTAGATGCACTATTCCTGGGTTGATTTTAAACATGTTGCCCTTTATTTTTAACAAGTTTACCCACGTTTTTCAAAACTTTGTGCAAGCTTTAGATGCACTATTCCTGGGTTGATTTAAAACATTTTGCCCTTTTTATTTTAACAAGTTTACCCACGTTTTACAACTCTTCTGCGGGCTTTAGATGCACTATTCCTGGGTTGATTTTAAACATTTTGCCCTTTTTATTTTTAACAAGTTTACCCACGTTTTACAACTCTTCTGCGGGCTTTAGATGCACTATTCCTGGGTTGATTTTAAACATTTTGCCCTTTTTATTTTTAACAAGTTTACCCACGTTTTTCAAACTTTGTGCGGGCTTTAGATGCACTATTCCTGGGTTGATTTTAAACATTTTGGCCTTTTTATTTTAACAAGTTTACCCACGTTTTTCAAACTTTGTGCAAGCTTTAGATGCACTATTCCTGGGTTGATTTTAAACATTTTGCCCTTTTTATTTTAACAAGTTTACCCACGTTTTACAAATCTTCTGCGGGCTTTAGATGCACTATTCCTGGGTTGATTTAAAACATTTTGGCCTGTTTATTTTTAACAACTTTACCCATGTTTTACAAAACTTTCTGCGGGCTTTTCAAACACTTTTCCTGGGTTGATTTTTAACATTTTGGCCTGTTTATTTTTAACAACTTTACCCACGTTTTTCAAAACTTTGTGCGGGCTTTAGATGCACTATTCCTGGGTTGATTTAAAACATGTTGCCCTTTATTTTTAACAAGTTTACCCATGTTTTACAAAACTTTAAGGGGGCTTTTCAAACACTTTTCCTGGGTTGATTTTAAACATTTTGGCCTGTTTATTTAAAACAACTTTACCCATGTTTTTCAAAACTTTAAGGGGGCTTTTCAAACACTTTTCCTGGGTTGATTTTTAACATTTTGGCCTGTTTATTTAAAACAACTTTACCCATGTTTTTCAAAACTTTAAGGGGGTTTTTCCAAACACTTTTCCTGGGTTGATTTTAAACATTATGCCCATTTTATTTTTAACAAGTTTACCCATGTTTTACAAAACTTTAAGGGGGCTTTAAGAACGCTATTCCTGGGTACAATTTAAACATTTTCATCAGTATTTTGCAAAACTTTTACCCTGCTTTTCAAACACTTTTCCTGGGTTGATTTTTAACATTTTGCCCTTTTTATTTTTAACAAGTTTACCCATACTTTTCAAAACTTTAAGGGGGCTTTTCAAACACTTTTCCTGGGTTGATTTTAAACATTTTGCCATTTTATTTTTAACAACTTTACCCATGTTTTTCAAAACTTTAAGGGGGCTTTTCAAACACTTTTCCTGGGTTGATTTTTAACATTTTGGCCTGTTTATTAAAACAACTTTACCCATGTTTTTCAAAACTTTAAGGGGGTTTTTCCAAACACTTTTCCTGGGTTGATTTTAAACATTATGCCCATTTTATTTTTAACAAGTTTACCCATGTTTTACAAAACTTTAAGGGGGCTTTAAGAACGCTATTCCTGGGTACAATTTAAACATTTTCATCAGTATTTTGCAAAACTTTTACCCTGCTTTTCAAACACTTTTCCTGGGTTGATTTTTAACATTTTGAACTGTTTCATTTAAACAACTTCAATAATAATAATATATATAAAACAACCCCCCCCCAAAAAATTTGAAAAAAATTTCAGCGTTTTTTGCCCAAGTGTACAGCTCATCCTCCGGACAGCGGCAGCCTTAAACCCATCCTCCTTCAATAGGGCAAGAGGATGAGGTTAAGGCGACAACTGCTCGGAGGATGAGCTAAACACTTGGGCAGAAAACGCTGAGATGAGACACTATTGCTGGGTAAACACAACACCCAAACGGATCAGTTCTAACACACTTACCCGAATTTGAGACACTTTCCAGGGGGGAGGAAGCTCATACTACATGCCTCACATAAAGAAATAAAATAGATATATAAAATAACAAAAAAAAAAATTTGAAAAAAAAATTTAGCGTTTTTTTGCCCAAGTGTTTAGCTCATCCTCCAGGCAGGGGCCGCCTTAACTTCATCCTCCTGCCCGATTGCAGGATGAGGTTAAGGCGGCCCTTGCTCGGAAGATGAGCTAAACACTTGGGCAAAAAAACGCTAAATTTTTTTTAATTTTTTTTTTCCCTCCAGCACCGGGACCGACTCATCCTACTACTCATGCCCGACCAACAGACACCATTCTCGGGCAACACAATCATGCCGTCCCGGTGGCTCAACCCCAGCACCGGGACCGACTCATCCTACTACTCATGCCCGATCAAGTGACACTTTTCTCGGGCAACCCAATCATGCCGTCCCGGTGGCTCAACCCCAGCACCGGGACCGACTCGTCCTCATCATCATGCCCGATCAAGTGACACCATTCTCGGGCAACACAATCATGCCGTCCCGGTGGCTCAACCCCAGCACCGGGACCGACTCATCCTACTACTCAAGCCCGACCAAGTGACACTTTTCCCGGACACGCTCCTGCCGGAGACCACCCTACCCCTAACAACAACCGAGCCCCCAACCACAACCACAACCACAACCCCAACCACAACCACAACCACAACCACAACCACAACCCAACCCAACCCCTAACTCTAACCCAAACCCAAACTCTAACCCAAACCCAAACCCAAACCCAAACCCAAGCCCGTCCACTGTGGAGCCCTGTTCGGATACACTTTTAAAAACATCCCGCCGCCACGAGCTCCATAAGGCTGGTAGACCCAAAAAAAAATTTCTGACACTGGTAGACCCAAAA
>NW_027520107.1:42500-55815 GCF_051989625.1 Stigmatopora argus | reverse complement strand
AAATGTTTGAAAGTGAGCTCCAGGCTGCGAACCGACCCTGACCTCTCCCGGGGTCCAGGTGGATCACCTAATGTTCGGACAACGTTGGCAAAGTGTTGGGATGTCCGTGGGTGGTTCTCCTGATTTTTTACGAATTTTTTTCTAAGTCCTGCGGGACTTAGAAAAATTTTCGGAAAATTTAAGCGGATTTTTTCTAAGTGTGAAGGGGCTTAGAAAAATCCATATCCGCTCATGTGTCACTATTCTCGGACATGCACTGTGAAAAAGACCGTTGATGTGTGTGGTGCTCACACTTTGAAAAATTTCTGGAGCTCGAAATTTCAGCGGGGCGTCAGCCAACCCGTATCCGCCCATGGAGCACTATTCTCGGATAGGCTCGAGGGAAAACCCCGCCGATTTTTGTGGTGCTCAAAAATCAAAAATTTCATGGAGCTCAGAAATTCAGCGGGGGGTCAGCCAGCCCAATCCGCTCATGTGTCACTATCCTCGGACAAGCACTGTGAAAAACACCGTTGAAGTGTGTGGAGCTCGGACTTGGAAAAATTTCTGGAGCTCAGAAATTCAGCGGGGCATCAGCCAACCCAATCCGCTCATGTGTCACTATCTTCGGATATGCACTGTGAAAAACACCGTTGATGTTTGTGGAGCTCGGACTTAGAAAAATTTCTGGAGGTCAGAAATTCAGCGGGGCATCAGCCAACCCAATCCGCTCATGTGTCACTATCCTCGGACAAGCACTGTGAAAAACACCGTTGAAGTGTGTGGAGCTCGGACTTAGAAAAATTTCTGGAGCTCAGAAATTCAGCGGGGCATCAGCCAACCCAATCCGCTCATGTGTCACTACCCTCGGACAAGCACTGTGAAAAACACCGTTGATGTGTGTGGAGCTCGGACTTAGAAAAATTTCTGGAGCTCAGAAATTCAGCGGGGCATCAGCCAACCCAATCCGCTTATGTGTCACTATCCTCGGACAAGCACTGTGAAAAACACCGTTGATGTGTGTGGAGCTCGGACTTAGAAAAATTTCTGGAGGTCAGAAATTCAGCGGGGCATCAGCCAGCTCAATCCGCTCATGTGTCACTATCCTCGGACAAGCACTGTGAAAAACACCGTTGATGTGTGTGGAGCTCGGACTTAGAAAAATTTCTGGAGGTCAGAAATTCAGCGGGGCATCAGCCAGCTCAATCCGCTCATGTGTCACTATCCTCGGACAAGCACTGTGAAAAACACCGTTGATGTGTGTGGAGCTCGGACTTAGAAAAATTTCTGGAGCTCAGAAATTCAGCGGGGCATCAGCCAGCTCAATCCGCTCATGTGTCACTATCCTCGGACAAGCACTGTGAAAAACACCGTTGATGTGTGTGGAGCTCGGACTTAGAAAAATTTCTGGAGGTCAGAAATTCAGCGGGGCATCAGCCAGCTCAATCCGCTCATGTGTCACTATCCTCGGACAAGCACTGTGAAAAACACCGTTGATGTGTGTGGAGCTCGGACTTAGAAAAATTTCTGGAGCTCAGAAATTCAGCGGGGCATCAGCCAGCTCAATCCGCTCATGTGTCACTATCCTCGGACAAGCACTGTGAAAAACACCGTTGATGTGTATGGAGCTCGGACTTAGAAAAATTTCTGGAGGTCAGAAATTCAGCGGGGCATCAGCCAGCTCAATCCGCTCATGTGTCACTATCCTCGGACAAGCACTGTGAAAAACACCGTTGAAGTGTGTGGAGCTCGGACTTAGAAAAATTTCTGGAGCTCAGAAATTCAGCGGGGCATCAGCCAGCTCAATCCGCTCATGTGTCACTATCCTCGGACAAGCACTGTGAAAAACACCGTTGATGTGTATGGAGCTCGGACTTAGAAAAATTTCTGGAGGTCAGAAATTCAGCGGGGCATCAGCCAGCTCAATCCGCTCATGTGTCACTATCCTCGGACAAGCACTGTGAAAAACACCGTTGATGTGTGTGGAGCTCGGACTTAGAAAAATTTCTGGAGCTCAGAAATTCAGCGGGGCATCAGCCAGCTCAATCCGCTCATGTGTCACTATCCTCGGACAAGCACTGTGAAAAACACCGTTGATGTGTATGGAGCTCGGACTTAGAAAAATTTCTGGAGGTCAGAAATTCAGCGGGGCATCAGCCAGCTCAATCCGCTCATGTGTCACTATCCTCGGACAAGCACTGTGAAAAACACCGTTGAAGTGTGTGGAGCTCGGACTTAGAAAAATTTCTGGAGCTCAGAAATTCAGCGGGGCATCAGCCAGCTCAATCCGCTCATGTGTCACTATCCTCGGACAAGCACTGTGAAAAACACCGTTGATGTGTATGGAGCTCGGACTTAGAAAAATTTCTGGAGGTCAGAAATTCAGCGGGGCATCAGCCAGCTCAATCCGCTCATGTGTCACTATCCTCGGACAAGCACTGTGAAAAACACCGTTGATGTGTGTGGAGCTCGGACTTAGAAAAATTTCTGGAGCTCAGAAATTCAGCGGGGCATCAGCCAGCTCAATCCGCTCATGTGTCACTATCCTCGGACATGCACTGTGAAAAACACCGTTGATGTGTGTGGAGCTCGGACTTAGAAAAATTTCTGGAGGTCAGAAATTCAGCGGGGCATCAGCCAGCTCAATCCGCTCATGTGTCACTATCCTCGGACAAGCACTTTGAAAAACACCGTTGAAGTGTGTGGAGCTCGGACTTAGAAAAATTTCTGGAGGTCAGAAATTTAGCGGGGCATCAGCCAACCCAATCCGCTCATGTGTCACTATCCTCGGACAAGCACTGTGAAAAACACCGTTGAAGTGTGTGGAGCTCGGACTTAGAAAAATTTCTGGAGCTCAGAAATTCAGCGGGGCATCAGCCAGCTCAATCCGCTCATGTGTCACTATCCTCGGACATGCACTGTGAAAAACACCGTTGAAGTGTGTGGAGCTCGGACTTAGAAAAATTTCTGGAGCTCAGAAATTCAGCGGGGCATCAGCCAACCCAATCCGCTCATGTGTCACTATCTTCGGATATGCACTGTGAAAAACACCGTTGATGTTTGTGGAGCTCGGACTTAGAAAAATTTCTGGAGGTCAGAAATTCAGCGGGGCATCAGCCAGCTCAATCCGCTCATGTGTCACTATCCTCGGACATGCACTGTGAAAAAGACCGTTGAAGTGTGTGGTGCTCACACTTAGAAAAAATTCTGGAGCTCAGAAATTCAGCGGGGCATCAGCCAGCTCAATCCGCTCATGTGTCACTATCCTCGGACATGCACTGTGAAAAACACCGTTGAAGTGTGTGGTGCTCACACTTAGAAAAATTTCTGGAGGTCAGAAATTCAGCGGGGCACCAGCCAGCTCAATCCGCTCATGTGTCACTATCCTCGGACATGCACTGTGAAAAACACCGTTGATGTGTGTGGAGCTCGGACTTAGAAAAATTTCTGGAGCTCAGAAATTCAGCGGGGCATCAGCCAACCCAATCCGCTCATGTGTCACTATCCTCGGACATGCACTGTGAAAAACACCGTTGATGTGTGTGGAGCTCGGACTTAGAAAAATTTCTGGAGCTCAGAAATTCAGCGGGGCATCAGCCAACCCAATCCGCTCATGTGTCACTATCCTCGGACATGCACTGTGAAAAACACCGTTGATGTGTGTGGAGCTCGGACTTAGAAAAATTTCTGGAGGTCAGAAATTCAGCGGGGCATCAGCCAGCTCAATCCGCTCATGTGTCACTATCCTCGGACAAGCACTGTGAAAAACACCGTTGAAGTGTGTGGAGCTCGGACTTGGAAAAATTTCTGGAGGTCAGAAATTCAGCGGGGCATCAGCCAGCTCAATCCGCTCATGTGTCACTATCCTCGGACATGCACTGTGAAAAACACCGTTGAAGTGTGTGGAGCTCGGACTTAGAAAAATTTCTGGAGCTCAGAAATTCAGCGGGGCATCAGCCAACCCAATCCGCTCATGTGTCACTATCTTCGGATATGCACTGTGAAAAACACCGTTGATGTTTGTGGAGCTCGGACTTAGAAAAATTTCTGGAGCTCAGAAATTCAGCGGGGCATCAGCCAGCTCAATCCGCTCATGTGTCACTATCCTCGGACAAGCACTGTGAAAAACACCGTTGATGTTTGTGGAGCTCGGACTTAGAAAAATTTCTGGAGCTCAGAAATTCAGCGGGGCATCAGCCAGCTCAATCCGCTCATGTGTCACTATCCTCGGACATGCACTGTGAAAAACACCGTTGATGTGTGTGGAGCTCGGACTTAGAAAAATTTCTGGAGGTCAGAGATTCAGCGGGGCATCAGCCAACCAAATCCGCTCATGTGTCACTATCCTCGGACATGCACTGTGAAAAACACCGTTGATGTGTGTGGAGCTCGGACTTAGAAAAATTTCTGGAGCTCAGAAATTCAGCGGGGCATCAGCCAACCCAATCCGCTCATGTGTCACTATCCTCGGACATGCACTGTGAAAAACACCGTTGATGTGTGTGGAGCTCGGACTTAGAAAAATTTCTGGAGCTCAGAAATTCAGCGGGGCATCAGCCAGCTCAATCCGCTCATGTGTCACTATCCTCGGACATGCACTGTGAAAAACACCGTTGATGTGTGTGGAGCTCGGACTTAGAAAAATTTCTGGAGCTCAGAAATTCAGCGGGGCATCAGCCGACCCAATCCGCTCACGGTGCACTATTCTCGGATTGACTCGGGGCGAATCCCCGCCGATTTTAAAAGTGCTGAAACTCGAAAAATATACGGAGCTCGACGATGAAACCTGGTATCTGTCGATAATATCCGCCCACGAAGCACTATTCCCGGGGAGAAAGTCCTCGGATGCCCGTGAAGACCGGTGGGATATGATTTGCCTACTCGTGCAAAATCCGGTGGTCTGCAAAAAGCCTTCGGCAAGTATATAGGGAGAGGAAATTTTTGAATGTGAGCTCCGGGCTGCGAACCGACCCTGACCTCTCCCGGGGTCCAGGTAGATCACCCTATGTTCGGACAACGTTGGCAAGGTGTTGGGGTGTCCGAGGGTGGTCCTCCTGATTTTTAACGATTTTTTTTCTAAGTCCTACGGGACTTAGAAAAATTTTCGGAAAATTTAAGCGGATTTTTTCTAAGTGTGAAGGGGCTTAGAAAAATCCATATCCGCTCGTGTGTCACTATCCTCGGATAAGCTCGTGATAAGACCCCGCAGATGTGTGTGGTGCTCACACTTGGAAAAATTTCTGGAGCTCGAAATTTCAGCGGGGCAAAACAAACCCATATCCGCCCTTGTGAGCCTATCGTCGGATAGGCTCGAGGGAAACACCGTTGATGTGTGTGGTGCTCACACTTTGAAAAATTTCTGGAGCTCGGGAACTCAGCGGGGGCTTCAGCAACCCATATCCGCTCATGTGTCACTATCCTCGGACATGCACTGTGAAAAAGACCGTTGATGTGTGTGGAGCTCGGACTTAGAAAAATTTCTGGAGCTCAGAAATTCAGCGGGGCATCAGCCAGCTCAATCCGCTCATGTGTCACTATCCTCGGACATGCACTGTGAAAAAGACCGTTGAAGTGTGTGGTGCTCACACTTAGAAAAATTTCTGGAGCTCAGAAATTCAGCGGGGCATCAGCCAGCTCAATCCGGTCATGTGTCACTATCCTCGGACATGCACTGTGAAAAAGACCGTTGAAGTGTGTGGTGCTCACACTTAGAAAAATTTCTGGAGGTCAGAAATTCAGCGGGGCATCAGCCAGCTCAATCCGCTCATGTGTCACTATCCTCGGACATGCACTGTGAAAAAGACCGTTGAAGTGTGTGGTGCTCACACTTAGAAAAATTTCTGGAGCTCAGAAATTCAGCGGGGCGTCAGCCAGCTCAATCCGCTCATGTGTCACTATCCTCGGACATGCACTGTGAAAAAGACCGTTGAAGTGTGTGGTGCTCACACTTAGAAAAATTTCTGGAGCTCAGAAATTCAGCGGGGCGTCAGCCAGCTCAATCCGCTCATGTGTCACTATCCTCGGACATGCACTGTGAAAAACACCGTTGATGTGTGTGGAGCTCGGACTTAGAAAAATTTCTGGAGGTCAGAAATTCAGCGGGGCATCAGCCAGCTCAATCCGCTCATGTGTCACTATCCTCGGACAAGCACTGTGAAAAACACCGTTGAAGTGTGTGGAGCTCGGACTTAGAAAAATTTCTGGAGCTCAGAAATTCAGCGGGGCATCAGCCAACCCAATCCGCTCATGTGTCACTATCCTCGGACATGCACTGTGAAAAAGACCGTTGAAGTGTGTGGTGCTCACACTTAGAAAAATTTCTGGAGCTCAGAAATTCAGCGGGGCATCAGCCAGCCCAATCCGCTCATGTGTCACTATCCTCGGACATGCACTGTGAAAAAGACCGTTGAAGTGTGTGGAGCTCGGACTTAGAAAAATTTCTGGAGGTCAGAAATTCAGCGGGGCATCAGCCAGCTCAATCCGCTCATGTGTCACTATCCTCGGACATGCACTGTGAAAAACACCGTTGAAGTGTGTGGAGCTCGGACTTAGAAAAATTTCTGGAGCTCAGAAATTCAGCGGGGCATCAGCCAACCCAATCCGCTCATGTGTCACTATCCTCGGACATGCACTGTGAAAAAGACCGTTGAAGTGTGTGGAGCTCGGACTTAGAAAAATTTCTGGAGGTCAGAAATTCAGCGGGGCATCAGCCAGCTCAATCCGCTCATGTGTCACTATCCTCGGACAAGCACTGTGAAAAACACCGTTGATGTGTGTGGAGCTCGGACTTAGAAAAATTTCTGGAGCTCAGAAATTCAGCGGGGCATCAGCCAACCCAATCCGCTCATGTGTCACTATCCTCGGACAAGCACTGTGAAAAACACCGTTGATGTGTGTGGAGCTCGGACTTAGAAAAATTTCTGGAGGTCAGAAATTCAGCGGGGCATCAGCCAGCTCAATCCGCTCATGTGTCACTATCCTCGGACAAGCACTGTGAAAAACACCGTTGAAGTGTGTGGAGCTCGGACTTAGAAAAATTTCTGGAGGTCAGAAATTCAGCGGGGCATCAGCCAGCTCAATCCGCTCATGTGTCACTATCCTCGGACAAGCACTGTGAAAAACACCGTTGATGTGTGTGGAGCTCGGACTTAGAAAAATTTCTGGAGGTCAGAAATTCAGCGGGGCATCAGCCAACCCAATCCGCTCATGTGTCACTATCCTCGGACATGCACTGTGAAAAACACCGTTGATGTGTGTGGAGCTCGGACTTAGAAAAATTTCTGGAGCTCAGAAATTCAGCGGGGCATCAGCCAACCCAATCCGCTCATGTGTCACTATCCTCGGACATGCACTGTGAAAAACACCGTTGAAGTGTGTGGGGCTCGGACTTAGAAAAATTTCTGGAGCTCAGAAATTCAGCGGGGCATCAGCCGACCCAATCCGCTCACGGTGCACTATTCTCGGATTGACTCAGGGCGAACCCCCGCCGATTTTAAAAGTGCTGAAACTCGAAAAATATACGGAGCTCGACGATGAAACCTGGTATCTGTCGATAATATCCGCCCACGAAGCACTATTCCCGGGGAGAAAGTCCTCCGATGCCCGTGAAGACCTGTGGGATATGATTTGCCTACTCGTGCAAAATCCGGTGGTCTGCAAAAAGCCTTCGGCAAGTATATAGGGAGAGGAAATTTTTGAAGGTGAGCTCCGGGCTGCGAACCGACCCTGACCTCTCCCGGGGTCCAGGTAGATCACCCTATGTTCGGACAACGTTGGCAAGGTGTTGGGGTGTCCGAGGGTGGTCCTCCTGATTTTTTACGAATTTTTTTCTAAGTCCTGCGGGACTTAGAAAAATTTTCGGAAAATTTAAGCGGATTTTTTCTAAGTGTGAAGGGGCTTAGAAAAATCCATATCCGCTCGTGTGTCACTATCCTCGGATAAGCTCGTGATAAGACCCCGCAGATGTGTGTGGTGCTCACACTTGGAAAAATTTCTGGAGCTCGAAATTTCAGCGGGGCAAAACAAACCCATATCCGCCCTTGTGAGCCTATCGTCGGATAGGCTCGAGGGAAACACCGTTGATGTGTGTGGTGCTCACACTTTGAAAAATTTCTGGAGCTCGGGAACTCAGCGGGGGCTTCAGCAACCCATATCCGCTCATGTGTCACTATCCTCGGACATGCACTGTGAAAAACACCGTTGATGTGTGTGGAGCTCGGACTTAGAAAAATTTCTGGAGCTCAGAAATTCAGCGGGGCATCAGCCAGCTCAATCCGCTCATGTGTCACTATCCTCGGACATGCACTGTGAAAAAGACCGTTGAAGTGTGTGGTGCTCACACTTAGAAAAATTTCTGGAGCTCAGAAATTCAGCGGGGCATCATCCAGCTCAATCCGCTCATGTGTCACTATCCTCGGACATGCACTGTGAAAAACACCGTTGATGTGTGTGGAGCTCGGACTTAGAAAAATTTCTGGAGCTCAGAAATTCAGCGGGGCATCAGCCAGCTCAATCCGCTCATGTGTCACTATCCTCGGACATGCACTGTGAAAAAGCCCGTTGAAGTGTGTGGTGCTCACACTTAGAAAAATTTCTGGAGCTCAGAAATTCAGCGGGGCATCAGCCAGCTCAATCCGCTCATGTGTCACTATCCTCGGACAAGCACTGTGAAAAACACCGTTGATGTGTGTGGAGCTCGGACTTAGAAAAATTTCTGGAGCTCAGAAATTCAGCGGGGCATCAGCCAGCTCAATCCGCTCATGTGTCACTATCCTCGGACAAGCACTGTGAAAAACACCGTTGATGTGTATGGAGCTCGGACTTAGAAAAATTTCTGGAGCTCAGAAATTCAGCGGGGCATCAGCCAGCTCAATCCGCTCATGTGTCACTATCCTCGGACAAGCACTGTGAAAAACACCGTTGATGTGTGTGGAGCTCGGACTTAGAAAAATTTCTGGAGGTCAGAAATTCAGCGGGGCATCAGCCAGCTCAATCCGCTCATGTGTCACTATCCTCGGACATGCACTGTGAAAAACACCGTTGATGTGTGTGGAGCTCGGACTTAGAAAAATTTCTGGAGCTCAGAAATTCAGCGGGGCATCAGCCAACCCAATCCGCTCATGTGTCACTATCCTCGGACATGCACTGTGAAAAACACCGTTAATGTGTGTGGAGCTCGGACTTAGAAAAATTTCTGGAGCTCAGAAATTCAGCGGGGCATCAGCCAACCCAATCCGCTCATGTGTCACTATCCTCGGACATGCACTGTGAAAAACACCGTTGATGTGTGTGGAGCTCGGACTTAGAAAAATTTCTGGAGGTCAGAAATTCAGCGGGGCATCAGCCAGCTCAATCCGCTCATGTGTCACTATCCTCGGACATGCACTGTGAAAAAGCCCGTTGAAGTGTGTGGTGCTCACACTTAGAAAAAAATCTGGAGCTCAGGCTTTCAGCGAGACATTACAAACCCATATCCGCCCTTGTGAGCCTATCGTCGGATAAGGCTCGAGGGAAACACCGTTGATGTGTGTGGTGCTCACACTTAGAAAAAATTCTGGAGCTCAGGATTTCAGCGGGGCATCAGCCAACCCAATCCGCTCACGGTGCACTATTCTCGGATCGACTCGGGGCGAACCCCCGCCGAATTTCAAAGTGCCGAAACTCGAAAAATATATGGAGCTCGACGATGAAACCTGATATCTGTCGATAATATCCGCCCAAGAAGCACTATTCCCGGGGAGAAAGTCCTCAGATGCCCGTGAAGACCGGTGGGATATAATTTGCCTACTCGTGCAAAATCCGGTGGTCTGCAAAAAGCCTTCGGCAAGTATATAGGGAGAGGAAATTTTTGAAGGTGAGCTCCGGGCTGCGAACCGACCCTAACCTCTCCCGGGGTCCAGGTAGATCACCCTATGTTCGGACAACGTTGGCAAGGTGTTGGGGTGTCCGAGGGTGGTCCTCCTGATTTTTAACGATTTTTTTTCTAAGTCCTACGGGACTTAGAAAAATTTTCGTGTTTTTTAAGCGGATTTTTTCTAAGTGTGAAGGGGCTTAGAAAAATCCATATCCGCTCGTGTGTCACTATCCTCGGATAAGCTCGTGATAAGACCCCGCAGATGTGTGTGGTGCTCACACTTGGAAAAATTTCTGGAGCTCGAAATTTCAGCGGGGCATAACAAACCCATATCCGCCCTTGTGAGCCTATCGTCGGATAGGCTCGAGGGAAACACCGTTGATGTGTGTGGTGCTCACACTTGCGAGGCTTTGGCAACCCATATCCGCTCATGTGAGCCTATCTTCGGATAGGCTCGGGGGAAAAGACCGTTGATGTGTGTGGTGCTCACACTTAGAAAAATTTCTGGAGGTCAGAAATTCAGCGGAGCATCAGCTTGCTCAATCCGCCCATGTGTCACTATCCTCGGACAGGCATGTTGGAAAACACCGTTGATGTGTGTGGTGCTCACACTTAGAAAAATTTCTGGAGCTCGGGAACTCAGCGGGGGCTTCAGCAACCCATATCCGCTCATGTGAGCCTATCTTCGGATATGCTCGGTGGAAAAGACCGTTGATGTGTGTGGTGCTCACACTTAGAAAAATTTCTGGAGCTCAGAAATTCAGCGGAGCATCAGCCAGCTCAATCCGCTCATGTGTCACTATCCTCGGACATGCACCGTGAAAAAGACCGTTGATGTGTGTGGTGCTCACACTTAGAAAAAATTCTGGAGCTCGGGAACTCAGCGGGAGCTTCAGCAACCCATATCCGCTCATGTGAGCCTATCTTCGGATAGGCTCAGGGGAAAAGACCGTTGATGTGTGTGGTGCTCACACTTAGAAAAATTTCTGGAGCTCGGGAACTCAGCGGGAGCTTCAGCAACCCATATCCGCTCATGTGAGCCTATCTTCGGATAGGCTCGGGGGAAAAGACCGTTGATGTGTGTGGTGCTCACACTTAGAAAAATTTCTGGAGCTCGGGAACTCAGCGGGAGCTTCAGCAACCCATATCCGCTCATGTGAGCCTATCTTCGGATAGGCTCGGGGGAAAAGACCGTTGATGTGTGTGGTGCTCACACTTAGAAAAATTTCTGGAGCTCGGGAACTCAGCGGGAGCTTCAGCAACCCATATCCGCTCATGTGAGCATATCCTCGGATAGGCTCGGGGAAAAACCCCGCCGAAGTGTGTGGTGCTCACACTTAGAAAAATTTCTGGAGCTCAGGATTTCAGCGGGGCATCAGCCGACCCAATCCGCTCATGTGTCACTATCCTCGGACAGGCATGTTGGAAAACACCGTTGATGTGTGTGGTGCTCACACTTAGAAAAATTTCTGGAGCTCAGGATTTCAGCGAGACATTACAAACCCATATCCGCCCTTGTGAGCCTATCGTCGGATAGGCTCGAGGGAAACACCGTTGATGTGTGTGGTGCTCACACTTAGAAAAAATTCTGGAGCTCAGAATTTCAGCGGGGCAAAACAAACCCATATCCGCCCTTGTGAGCCTATCGTCGGATAGGCTCGAGGGAAACACCGTTGATGTGTGTGGTGCTCACACTTAGAAAAAATTCTGGAGCTCAGGATTTCAGCGGGGCATCAGCCGACCCAATCCGCTCACGTGTCACTATCCTCGGATAGGCATGTTGGAAAACACCGTTGATGTGTGTGGTGCTCACACTTAGAAAAAATTCTGGAGCTCAGGATTTCAGCGGGGCATCAGCCGACCCAATCCGCTCATGTGTCACTATCCTCGGACAGGCATGTTGGAAAACACCGTTGATGTGTGTGGTGCTCACACTTAGAAAAAATTTGAGAAAAATCTCTGGAGCTCAGGATTTCAGCGAGCAATTCCAAACCCATATCCGCTCATGTGAGCCTATCCTCGGATAGGCTCGGGGAAAAACCCCGCCGAAATGTGTGGTGCTCACACTTAGAAAAATTTCTGGAGGTCAGAAATTCAGCGGGGCATCAGCCAGCCCAATCCGCTCATGTGTCACTATCCTCGGACATGCACTGTGAAAAAGACCGTTGAAGTGTGTGGTGCTCACACTTAGAAAAATTTCTGGAGCTCAGGTTTTCAGCGGGGCATCAGCCGACCCAATCCGCTCATGTGTCACTATCCTCGGACAGGCATGTTGGAAAACCCCGTTGATGTGTGTGGTGCTCACACTTAGAAAAATTTTCTGAGAAAAATCTCTGGAGCTCAGGATTTCAGCGAGCCATTCCAAACCCATATCCGCTCATGTGAGCCTATCCTCGGATAGGCTCGGGGAAAAACCCCGCCGAAGTGTGTGGTGCTCACACTTAGAAAAATTTCTGGAGGTCAGAAATTCAGCGGGGCATCAGCCAGCCCAATCCGCTCATGTGTCACTATCCTCGGACATGCACTGTGAAAAAGACCGTTGAAGTGTGTGGTGCTCACACTTAGAAAAATTTCTGGAGCTCAGGTTTTCAGCGGGGCATCAGCCAACCCAATCCGCTCATGTGTCACTATCCTCGGATAGGCATGTTGGAAAACACCGTTGATGTGTGTGGTGCTCACACTTAGAAAAATTTCTGGAGCTCAGGCTTTCAGCGAGGCAATACAAACCCATATCCGCCCTCGTGAGCCTATCCTCGGATAGGCTCGAGGGAAAACACCGTTGATGTGTGTGGTGCTCACACTTAGAAAAATTTTCAGAGAAAAATCTCTGGAGCTCGTGATTTTCAGCGAGCCATTACAAACCCATATCCGCTCATGTGAGCCTATCCTCGGATAGGCTCGAGGAAAAACCCCGCTGATTTTTATGGTGCTCGCATGATTTGGGTCTACCAGGGCATTCACGTGGGTCTACCCCATGCTCGAAACTGGGTCTACCCCATAATATAACTTGGGTCTACCAGGAGAGCGAATTTGGGTCTACCAAATGTAAGGGGATATAACTCACCTACTCATGCAAAATCCGGTGGTCTGCAGAAACCCTTCGGCAAGATTATAGGGAGAGAAAAATTTTGAATGTGAGCTCCAGGCTGCGAACCGACCCTCCGCTCTCCCGGGGTCCAGGTAGATCACCCTATGTTCGGACAACGTTTGCAAGGTGTTGGGGTGTCCGAGGGTGGTCCTCCTGATTTTAACGAATTTTTTCTAAGTGTGAAGGGACTTAGAAAATTTTCGACAAGTGAGAGTGGCGAACTCACTAAGGCGGTCGTAACCGTCTACACCAGTCCGACGATGGTGTGCTATTCAGGGATAACTGATAACACGGGGTGGGTCCTGACCCGGAACAGGCACTCGGACTTAGAAAAATTTTGACAAGTGAGAGTGGCGAACTCACTAAGGCGGTCGTAACCGTCTACACCAGTCCGA
>NW_027520107.1:35000-37500 GCF_051989625.1 Stigmatopora argus | reverse complement strand
GTCGGCGAGTCGAACGAGGGTCGGCCCGACGCTGTCGGCGAGTCGAACTAGGTTCGGCCCGATGGCGTCGGCGAGTCGAACGAGGGTCGGCCCGACGGCGTTAGCATCACTCCAGGGTAAGACACGCGGCCACCTCTGGTTCCGAGCCCTTTCGGGTCGTCCCGTGTGAGCTGTCGTCACCGGAAGCCTCTGCAACGGTGGAAGTTGTCGCGCATCTCGTTGGGTTTGTTGGATCAGTTCCGAGCAGAGTGAAACCTTTATAACCCGTCTACCTCTTACCCTCGAGCCGGCCAGGAAGCCGCGGAGTGTGGAAGGGCGCACGGTTCGTGCGGATGACATGGCCTTTGTGTGGTGCGTGTCCCGCGTGAGCTGTCGTCACCTGAAGCCTCTGCAACGGTGGAAGTTGTCGCGCATCTCGTTGGGTTTGTTGGATGATATCCGAGCGGAGAGTGAAAGTTAACCCGCCTGCATCTTATCCTCGAGCCGGCCAGGAAGCCGCGGAGTGTGGAAGGGCGCACGGTTGGTGCGGATCACATGGCCTCTGTGTGGTGCGTGTCCCGCGTGAGCTGTCGTCACCGGAAGCCTCTGCAACGGTTTCAAGCCGCGGAGTGTGGAAGGGCGCACGGTTCTTGCGGATGACATGGCCTGTGTGTGGTGCGTGTCCCGCGTCAGCTGTCGTCACCGGAAGCCTCTGCAACGGTGGAAGTTGTCGCGCATCTCGTTGGATGAGTTCCGAGCGGAGTGAACCCGAACCCGCCTGCCTCTTACCCTCGAGCCGGCCAGGAAGCCGCGGAGTGTGGAAGGGCGCACGGTTCGTGCGGATGACATGGCCTTTGTGTGGTGCGTGTCCCGCGTGAGCTGTCGTCACCTGAAGCCTCTGCAACGGTGGAAGTTGTCGCGCATCTCGTTGGGTTTGTTGGCATGGACCATGACCGGCCTGAGCAACCGGAATGGACCAACACCGGCTTGAGCAACCGGCATAAAGGCAACACTCTGAAAGGCGGCGGCGAGCCCATAGCCGATCCGAAAATTGTGTGGCGAAGCAAGTGGAAAATCAGTCTTTGCCGAAAGAAACAATGAAGCCCCGGGAAAACTGGCTCCTTCCCCGAGCCGGCGGCGGAAACCGTGGAGTGTGGAAGGGCGCTGTAAGCGCGGATAACATGTCCTGTCTGTGGGGAGGATCGGTGTGCGCACCGTTGTGAGTCCTGGAGGACGGTAAGCGACGTTACATCGGCGAGTCGTACTTGGGACGGCCCGGTGGCGTTAGCGCTATCCAGGTACACACGCGGCCACAGGCGGTTTCAAGCCCTTTCAGGTCCCGTGCGCGTGGTTGCTCCGGAAGCCTCTGCATATGGTGGAAGTTGTCGCGCATCTCGTGGGTCGTTGCACAGGACTGCTCAGGTCGAGTCCTTGGCGCCCTTGGGAGCCTCGTTCCCCGTCTGCGGCACCTCGGCCCTCCGTCCGCGGTAGGCGTCGGTGGCTGTTGACAGCGGGTGTATCTGGGTCAACTCCCTCGCGGCGGCGAGCCCATAGCCGATCCGAAAATTGTGTGGCGAAGCAAGTGGAAAATCAGTCTTTGCCGAAAGAAACAATGTGAAACAAATCAGCCATGAGCCAAAAAACGAATGAGGGAACAATCAGCCGTAAGCCAAAAGCCAAAAAACGAATGAGGGAACAAGTGAACAAATCAGCCCGTAAGCCAAAAACCGAATGAGGGCAAGTTGCAAATCCTACGCTACCTTCGAATTCCAAGACGCAGGGCCGTACACGGTCGACCCCGACCACGCCGGAACCGAAGCCCCAAAGGCCACGGGTACCCGCTACTCTCCCCTCGCCTCCGGCGGGGCGGAGGGGGGTTCAATGCCTCCGGTTGGATATGACGGAGCGCCCGTGGTCGCCGGTCCCCCCCCCACTACCCACTCATCCAGCTGAGGGGTTTGACGGTAGCCCACCCGGGGCAAAAGGGGCGGCGGAGACCGGCTGGTTCCGGCGAGATTGCGACGAGCTGGAGCGATGGCAGACACCCTGGCCGGCCCATAAACGCGGGTGATCTACAAGTGACAAGGTACAGGTTGGCACCCGAACCATCGCGGGTGTGCGGACAAGCTGGGTGGTTTTGGCCGGTGCGCGTGAGCGCGTGCTTAACTAGAGGCGGTTCCCCGGCTTACGTGATTCCTTGACGGGTAAGCGTCTGACGGGCCCGTTCCTCGCCGGGGTTTGTGGCGCGCCTGAGTCCGATTAATACATCTTCGATGTTGGCGGCCAGACCCACAAAACTCGTGCCACCGCGCTCGCTGGCCTGGTCTCGTCCTTGTCACGAAATCGTCGCTCCCCGTGACCTGGTTCGGGCCTTGCCGCGGAGCGGTAGGTGCACTGTGCACGCCCACGTGTAACGAAAGGAAGGTAGGAGGGGAAAACACAACCCAGGCCGGTCCTACACGCGGGTGTGTTACGTTACGCCAGGTTCCACATGCCGGCAAGCGCGAGCCTAAGCAGGGAG
>NW_027520107.1:5000-27500 GCF_051989625.1 Stigmatopora argus | reverse complement strand
AAAATGAAAAGGGCAAAATGTTTAAAATCAACCCAGGAAAAGTGTTTGAAAAGCCTGCATAAAGTTTTGAAAAACATGGGTAAAGTTGTTAAAAATAAACAGGCCAAAATGTTAAAAATCAACCCAGGAAAAGTGTTTGAAAAGCCCCCTTAAAGTTTTGAAAAACATGGGTAAAGTTGTTAAAAATGAAAAGGGCAAAATGTTTAAAATCAACCCAGGAAAAGTGTTTGAAAAGCAGGGTAAAAGTTTTGCAAAATGCTGATGAAAATGTTTAAATTGTACCCAGGAATAGCGTTCTTAAAGCCCCCTTAAAGTTTTGTAAAACATGGGTAAACTTGTTAAAAATAAAATGGGCATAATGTTTAAAATCAACCCAGGAAAATTGTTTGGAAAACCCCCCCTTAAAGTTTTGAAAAACATGGGTAAAGTTGTTTTAAATAAACAGGCCAAAATGTTTAAAATCAACCCAGGAAAAGTGTTTGAAAAGCCCCCTTAAATTTTTGAAAAACATGGGTAAAGTTGTTTTAAATAAACAGGCCAAAATGTTTAAAATCAACCCAGGAAAAGTGTTTGAAAAGCCCCCTTAAAGTTTTGTAAAACATGGGTAAACTTGTTAAAAATAAAAAGGGCAAAATGTTTTAAATCAACCCAGGAATAGTGCATCTAAAACCCGCAAAAGATTTGTAAAACGTGGGTAAACTTGTTAAAAATAAAAAGGGCAAAATGTTTTAAATCAACCCAGGAATAGTGCATCTAAAACCCGCAAAAGATTTGTAAAACGTGGGTAAACTTGTTAAAAATAAAAAGGGCAAAATGTTTTAAATCAACCCAGGAATAGTGCATCTAAAACCCGCAAAAGATTTGTAAAACGTGGGTAAACTTGTTAAAAATAAAAAGGGCAAAATGTTTTAAATCAACCCAGGAATAGTGCATCCAAAGCCCGCAGAAGATTTGTAAAACGTGGGTAAACTTGTTAAAAATAAACAGGGCAACATGTTTAAAATCAACCCAGGAATAGTGCATCTAAAGCCCGCAGAAGATTTGTAAAACGTGGGTAAACTTGTTAAAAATAATAAGGGCAATTTTTTTTTTAAATCAACCCAGGAATAGTGCATCTAAAGCCCGCAGAAGATTTGTAAAACGTGGGTAAACTTGTTAAAAATAAACAGGGCAAAATGTTTTAAATCAACCCAGGCAAAGTGCTTGAAAAGCCGGCAAGAAATGTCGACCGCACCTGACCCGAATGCAGTACTGAAGTTTGTCCGCCAGACGGCGAAAAGGAGCAAGGTCCATCAACCAGGTCGGGTAAACGGCGGGAGTAACTATGACTCTCTTAAGGTACCGGGAAATGGTTAAAATGTGCAGAAAAGTGTTTCCAAAAGCGTAGTGATGGTTTTTAAACCATGAAATACAAATACTGGAGCTTTTCCACATATTAATATCGGGCACTGAGGGTGATTTTCCCAGGGGGGGAGACAGCTATAAAGGTCGGCGCGACGACGACGACCATTCGCAAAAGTCCCAAATATGCACTAAAATGGGGTATAATCAGCATTTATTGATGAAATACAAATACTGGAGCTTACTGGAGCTTATCAGACATGACTACCGGGCACTGGGAGTTATTTTCCTGGGTAAAAGACAGCCATAAACGTCGGCGCGACCAAATACGACGACATACGACCATTCTCAAAAGTGCCAAAAATGCATTAAATTTGGTTTTAAATCAGCACTCATCGATCAAATACAAATATTATATCTTTAATACAAATACTGGACCTTTTTAAACATTAAAACCGGGCCCAGGAGGGTGATTTACCCGAAGAAATGACACTTTTGACCCGGCAATTTGACCCTAATTGCAGTAAAAAAAATTGTCCACAATGTGGCAGAGTTCTGCGGGTTCCATAGCGGCGGCCCAGTGCGTCAAATTCTGTATAAAAAGCAGGATATTTCGGTTCTGGGGGGTTATTTTACCCTGAAAAAGTGCATAAATTCTGGGTGCATGTATTATACACCATTTGGTGTCAAAATAAACGCTCCAGTTTACCCAGGAAGAGTGTCCCAAATGCGGGTTGACTGTAATAGACCAACGTGCATGTATAAAAAGCATGTCGACTTCGTTCTGGGGGCTTATTTTCACTCAGGAATAGTTTATAAAATAAGGGGAACTTTATTAGAGTAGAGTGGGTGTGTAAAAAGCGTTTCTTTTCAGCCCAAAAGGTGTTTTTAACCGGGAAAAGTGCATAAGCTTACGGGATTTTGAACGGTCGCAGTAATAAAGTTTGTCCACAGTGTGGCAGAGTTTTTCGGGTTACATACAGGCCCAGTGCGTCAAAGTCTGTATAAAAAAGGAGGATATTTCGGTTCTGGTGGGTTATTTTCCCCGGAAAAAGTGCATAAATTCTGGGTGCATGTATTATTGACGATTTGGTATCAAAATAAATGCTCTAGGGAGGTTCTGGTGCAAAAGTTTACCCAGGAAGAGTGTCCCAAATGCTGGTTGACTGTAATAGACCAACGTGCATGTATAAAAAGCATGTCGACTTATTTCTGGGGGCTTATTTTCACTCGGGAATAGTTTCTAAAATAAGGGGACCTTTATTAGAGTAGAGTGGGTGTGTAAAAAGCTTTTCTTTTCAGCCAGAAAGGTAATTTTAAACGCTAAAAGTGCATAGGCTTACGGGAGCTTGAACGGTCGCAGTACCACAGTTTGTCCACAGTGTGGCAGAGTTCTGCGGATTCCATAGCGTCCCAGTGCGTACTGGTTTGTATAAAAAGTAGCCCAGTTCGGTTCTGGGGGGGTATTTTCCCCGGAAAAAGTGCCTAAAATGTGGGTGCATGTATAATTGACAATTTTTTATAAAATTAGTCTTCCAGGGATGTTCTGGGGGGATGTTAGGCAAGAAATAGTGTCCAAATTGGGGTAATTTTCGTTAAGAATAGTGGTTGCATTGGAACTGGTCTTGGGTGGTTCTGGTTGGTCCATTTAACCTGAATTTTTGTCTCATATGAGGGTAGATGTATATTGACCATTCTGTATAAAATAATCTTCCAGGGTAGTTGTGAAGTAAAGTTATGCCTTAAACAGTGTGCCTAATTTGGGCACTTTTATGACAACGAGTGCTTGTGTTGGAACTGGTCCTGAGTGGTTCTGGTTGGTCCATTTAGCCTGAAATTGTGTCTCATATGAGGGGAGATGTTTATTGACCATTTTCTATAAAATAATCTTCCAGGGAGGTTCTGGGTGGATGTTAGGCAAGAATAAGTGCCCAAATTGGGGTAAATTGCGTTAAAAATAGTGGTTGTCTTGGAACTGGTCTTGGGTGGTTCTGGTTGGTCCATTTTCCCTGAATTTTTGTCTCATATGAGGGGAGATGTAGATTGACCATTCTGTATAAAATAATCTCCCAGGGTAGTTGTGAAGTAAAGTTATGCCACAAACAGTGTGCCTTATATGGGCACTTTTATGACAACGGGTGCTTGTATTGGAACTGGTCCTGGGTGGTTCTGGTTTGTCCATTTACCCTGAATTTTTGTCTCATATGAGGGGAGATGTATATTGACCATTTTCTATAAAATAATCTTCCAGGGATGTTCTGGGTGGATGTTAGGCAAGAATAAGTGCCCAAATTGGGGTAAATTGCGTTAAAAATAGTGGTTGCATTGGAACTGGTCTTGGGTGGTTCTGGTTGGTCCATTTAACCTGAATTTTTGTCTCATATGAGGGTAGATGTATATTGACCATTCTGTATAAAATAATCTTCCAGGGTAATTGTGAAGTAAAGTTATGCCACAATCAATGTACCTAATATGGGCACTTTTATGACAACGAGTGCTTGTATTGGAACTGGTCCTGAGTGGTTCTGGCTGGTCTATTTACCCAGGAATGGTGTCTTATTTGTGGGTAGATGTATAATTCACCATTTTGTGTAAAATTAGTCTTCCAGGGATGTTCTGGGGGGATGTTAAGCCATAAATAGTGTCCAAATTGGGGTAAATTGCGTTAAAAATAGTGGTTGCATTGGAACTGGTCTTGGGTGGTTCTGGTTGGTCCATTTTCCCTGAATTTTTGTCTCATATGAGGGGAGATGTATATTGACAATTCTGTATAAAATAATCTTCCAGGGTAGTTGTGAAGTAAAGTTATGCCACAAACAGTGTGCCTAATTTGGGCACTTTTATGACAACGAGTGCTTGTGTTGGAACTGGTCCTGAGCGGTTCTGGTTGGTCCATTTACCCTGAAATTGTGTCTCATATGAGGGGAGATATATATTGACCATTTTCTATAAAATAATCTTCCAGGGAGGTTCTGGGGGGATGTTAAGCCATAAATAGTGTCCAAATTGGGGTAAATTGCGTTAAAAATAGTGGTTGCATTGGAACTGGTCTTGGGTGGTTCTGGTTGGTCCATTTAACCTGAATTTTTGTCTCATATGAGGGTAGATGTATATTGACCATTCTGTATAAAATAATCTTCCAGGGTAATTGTGAAGTAAAGTTATGCCACAATCAATGTACCTAATATGGGCACTTTTATGACAACGAGTGCTTGTATTGGAACTGGTCCTGAGTGGTTCTGGCTGGTCTATTTACCCAGGAATGGTGTCTTATTTGTGGGTAGATGTATAATTCACCATTTTGTGTAAAATTAGTCTTCCAGGGATGTTCTGGGGGGATGTTAAGCCATAAATAGTGTCCAAATTGGGGTAAATTGCGTTAAAAATAGTGGTTGCATTGGAACTGGTCTTGGGTGGTTCTGGTTGGTCCATTTTCCCTGAATTTTTGTCTCATATGAGGGGAGATGTATATTGACAATTCTGTATAAAATAATCTTCCAGGGTAGTTGTGAAGTAAAGTTATGCCACAAACAGTGTGCCTAATTTGGGCACTTTTATGACAACGAGTGCTTGTGTTGGAACTGGTCCTGAGCGGTTCTGGTTGGTCCATTTACCCTGAAATTGTGTCTCATATGAGGGGAGATATATATTGACCATTTTCTATAAAATAATCTTCCAGGGAGGTTCTGGGGGGATGTTAAGCCATAAATAGTGTCCAAATTGGGGTAAATTGCGTTAAAAATAGTGGTTGCATTGGAACTGGTCTTGGGTGGTTCTGGTTGGTCCATTTTCCCTGAATTTTTGTCTCATATGAGGGTAGATGTATATTGACCATTCTGTATAAAATAATCTTCCAGGGTAATTGTGAAGTAAAGTTATGCCACAATCAATGTGCCTAATATGGGCACTTTTATGACAACGAGTGCTTGTGTTGGAACTGGTCCTGAGTGGTTCTGGTTGGTCCATTTAACCTGAATTTTTGTCTCATATGAGGGGAGACGTATATTGACCATTTTCTATAAAATAATCTTCCAGGGAGGTTCTGGGTGGATGTTAGGCAAGAATAAGTGCCCAAATTGGGGTAAATTGCGTTAAAAATAGTGGTTGCATTGGAACTGGTCTTGGGTGGTTCAGGTAGGTCCATTTAACCTGAATTTTTGTCTCATATGAGGGTAGATGTATATTGACCATTCTGTATAAAATAATCTTCCAGGGTAGTTGTGAAGTAAAGTTATGCCACAAACAGTGTGCCTAATTTGGGCACTTTTATGACAACGAGTGCTTGTGTTGGAACTGGTCCTGAGCGGTTCTGGTTGGTCCATTTAGCCTGAATTTTTGTCTCATATGAGGGTAGTTGTATATTGACCATTCTGTATAAATTAATCTTCCAGGGAGGTTCTGGGGGGATGTTAAGCCATAAATAGTGTCCAAATTGGGGTAAATTGCGTTAAAAATAGTGGTTGCATTGGAACTGGTCTTGGGTGGTTCTGGTTTTTCCATTTTCCCTGAATTTTTGTCTCATATGAGGGTAGATGTATATTGACCATTCTGTATAAAATAATCTTCCAGGGTGGTTGTGAAGTAAAGTTATGCCACAAACAATGTGCCTAATTTGGGCACTTTTATGACAACGAGTGCTTGTGTTGGAACTGGTCCTGAGCGGTTCTGGTTGGTCCATTTACCCTGAATTTTTGTCTCATATGAGGGGAGATGTATATTGACCATTTTCTATAAAATAATCTTCCAGGGATGTTCTGGGTGGATGTTAGGCAAGAATAAGTGCCCAAATTGGGGTAAATTTCGTTAAAAATAGTGGTTGCATTGGAACTGGTCTTGGGTGGTTCTGGTTGGTCCATTTAACCTGAATTTTTGTCTCATATGAGGGGAGATGTATATTGACCATTCTGTATAAAATAATCTTCCAGGGTGGTTGTGAAGTAAAGTTATGCCACAATCAATGTGCCTATAATGGGCACTTTTATGACAACGAGTGCTTGTATTGGAACTGGTCCTGAGTGGTTCTGGTTGGTCTATTTACCCAGGAATTGTGTCTCATTTGTGGGTAGATGTATAATTGACAATTTGGTATAAAATTAGTCTTCCAGGGATGTTCTGGGGGGATGTTAAGCCATAAATAGTGTCCAAATTGGGGTAAATTGCGTTAAAAATAGTGGTTGCATTGGAACTGGTCTTGGGTGGTTCTGGTTGGTCCATTTAACCTGAATTTTTGTCTCATATGAGGGTAGATGTATATTGACCATTCTGTATAAAATAATCTTCCAGGGTGGTTGTGAAGTAAAGTTATGCCACAATCAATGTGCCTATAATGGGCACTTTTATGACAACGAGTGCTTGTATTGGAACTGGTCCTGAGTGGTTCTGGTTGGTCTATTTACCCAGGAATTGTGTCTCATTTGTGGGTAGATGTATAATTCACAATTTTGTGTAAAATTAGTCTTTCCAGGGCCGTCCTGGGGTGATGTTTAGCCAGAAATAGTGTCCCAATTACGGGCACTTGTATTAGAGCAGTGCAGGTCGGTTCGGGGGTCAATTTCACCCCGGAAAAGCTTCCCAAAAAACGGTCACTTGTATAACAAACGAGGATATAACTGATAAGTTACACTTTACCCTTTAATTTGAGCTCAACTACCCGTGAAATGACTCTCTTGTGCTGGAACGGTATTTTGACGTAAGACCTCCGTTTGTCCGCGAGACGGCAGAAATGAGTCCGGCCAACCGGGACTATTGTTTCAAAGTAATCAAGCGGGTACTAGGAGTTTCCCTCTCCGAGAAAAGCCACTCTCCATCGGGCAAGTTTCTAGTCGTAATACCAAAGTTTTACAAAAGTGTGTAAAAACTGTCACAATGCCCAGATAAGTGTTCCAAAAGCCGGGGAAAGATATTTAGAGTCATCGGGGGGTACAGTTGGGAAAAAAGTTGAACGTGGCTAAAAACGGTCTTCGTGCCCAGAATGGTGTTCCAAATGCTGGGTAATTGCATGGGGTGTCATCTGTGAAAAAGTTGGAAAAATGTTAAAAATGGTCGAAAATGGTTAAAATGTGCACAAAACTGTTCAAAATGATGTTTAAATTTACCAGGAGTCATTTGTTAAAAAGTTGAAAAAATGTCAAAAATGGTCGAAAATGCTTAAAATGTGCACAAAACGGTTCAAAATGATTTTTAAAACTACCAGGAGTCATTTGATAAAAAGTTGGAAAAATGTCAAAAATGGTCGAAAATGGTTAAATTGTGCATAAAAGTGTTAGAAATGAAGTTTAAAACTACCAGGAGTCATTTTTTAAAAAGTTGGAAAAATGTCAAAAATGGTCGAAAATTGTTAAAATGTGCATAAAACTGTTAGAAATGAAGTTTAAAAGTACCACGAGTCATTTTTTAAAAAGTTGGAAAAATGTCAAAAATGGTCGAAAATGTTTAAAATGCCCCCAAAACAGGTCCAAATCATGGGGGAAATTTCCAGGAATCATCGGTGGAAAAACCTGGAAGTCTGTCCAAAGGGGTTGAAAATGGTTAAAATGCCCAGAGAAAGTGTCCAAATCTCGGATAAAAATTCCAGCAATCATCGGTGGAAAAACCTGGAAGTCTGTCCAAAGGGGTTGAAAATGGTTAAAATGCCCAGAGAAAGTGTCCAAATCTCGGATAAAAATTCCAGCAATCATCGGTGGAAAAACCTGGAAGTCTGTCCAAAGGGGTTGAAAATGGTTAAAATGCCCAGAGAAAGTGTCCAAATCTCGGATAAAAATTCCAGCAATCATCGGTGGAAAAACCTGGAAGTCTGTCCAAAGGGGTTGAAAATGGTTAAAATGCCCAGAGAAAGTGTCCAAATCTCGGATAAAAATTCCAGCAATCATCGGTAGAAAAACCTGGAAGTCTGTCCAAAGGGGTTGAAAATGGTTAAAATGCCCAGAGAAAGTGTCCAAATCTCGGATAAAAATTCCAGCAATCATCGGTGGAAAAACCTGGAAGTCTGTCCAAAGGGGTTGAAAATGGTTAAAATGCCCAGAGAAAGTGTCCAAATCTCGGATAAAAATTCCAGCAATCATCGGTGGAAAAACCTGGAAGTCTGTCCAAAGGGGTTGAAAATGGTTAAAATGCCCAGAGAAAGTGTCCAAATCTCGGATAAAAATTCCAGCAATCATCGGTGGAAAAACCTGGAAGTCTGTCCAAAGGGGTTGAAAATGGTTAAAATGCCCAGAGAAAGTGTCCAAATCTCGGATAAAAATTCCAGCAATCATCGGTAGAAAAACCTGGAAGTCTGTCCAAAGGGGTTGAAAATGGTTAAAATGCCCAGAGAAAGTGTCCAAATCTCGGATAAAAATTCCAGCAATCATCGGTGGAAAAACCTGGAAGTCTGTCCAAAGGGGTTGAAAATGGTTAAAATGCCCAGAGAAAGTGTCCAAATCTCGGATAAAAATTCCAGCAATCATCGGTAGAAAAACCTGGAAGTCTGTCCAAAGGGGTTGAAAATGGTTAAAATGCCCAGAGAAAGTGTCCAAATCTCGGATAAAAATTCCAGCAATCATCGGTGGAAAAACCTGGAAGTCTGTCCAAAGGGGTTGAACATGGTTAAAATGCCCAGAGAAAGTGTCCAAATCTCGGATAAAAATTCCAGCAATCATCGGTGGAAAAAGCTGGAAGTCTGTCCAAAGGGGTTGAAAATGGTTAAAATGCCCAGAGAAAGTGTCCAAATCTCGGATAAAAATTCCAGCAATCATCGGTGGAAAAAGCTGGAAGTCAGTCCAAAGGGGTTGAACATGGTTAAAATGCCCAGAGATAGTGTCCAAATCTCGGATTAAATTTTTCAAAATGATCGGTTGGGTCTACCCTATGTTCGAAACTGGGTCTACCCCATGCTCGAAACTGGGTCTACCCCATAATATAACTTGGGTCTACCAGGAGAGCGAATTTGGGTCTACCAATGTTAGGGGGATATAACTCACCTACTCGTGCAAAATCCGGTGGTCTGCAGAAACCCTTCGGCAAGTATATAGGGAGAGGAAATGTTTGAAAGTGAGCTCCAGGCTGCGAACCGACCCTGACCTCTCCCGGGGTCCAGGTGGATCACCTAATGTTCGGACAACGTTGGCAAAGTGTTGGGATGTCCGTGGGTGGTTCTCCTGATTTTTTACGAATTTTTTTCTAAGTCCTGCGGGACTTAGAAAAATTTTCGGAAAATTTAAGCGGATTTTTTCTAAGTGTGAAGGGGCTTAGAAAAATCCATATCCGCTCATGTGTCACTATTCTCGGACATGCACTGTGAAAAAGACCGTTGATGTGTGTGGTGCTCACACTTTGAAAAATTTCTGGAGCTCGAAATTTCAGCGGGGCGTCAGCCAACCCGTATCCGCCCATGGAGCACTATTCTCGGATAGGCTCGAGGGAAAACCCCGCCGATTTTTGTGGTGCTCAAAAATCAAAAATTTCATGGAGCTCAGAAATTCAGCGGGGGGTCAGCCAGCCCAATCCGCTCATGTGTCACTATCCTCGGACAAGCACTGTGAAAAACACCGTTGAAGTGTGTGGAGCTCGGACTTGGAAAAATTTCTGGAGCTCAGAAATTCAGCGGGGCATCAGCCAACCCAATCCGCTCATGTGTCACTATCTTCGGATATGCACTGTGAAAAACACCGTTGATGTTTGTGGAGCTCGGACTTAGAAAAATTTCTGGAGGTCAGAAATTCAGCGGGGCATCAGCCAACCCAATCCGCTCATGTGTCACTATCCTCGGACAAGCACTGTGAAAAACACCGTTGAAGTGTGTGGAGCTCGGACTTAGAAAAATTTCTGGAGCTCAGAAATTCAGCGGGGCATCAGCCAACCCAATCCGCTCATGTGTCACTACCCTCGGACAAGCACTGTGAAAAACACCGTTGATGTGTGTGGAGCTCGGACTTAGAAAAATTTCTGGAGCTCAGAAATTCAGCGGGGCATCAGCCAACCCAATCCGCTTATGTGTCACTATCCTCGGACAAGCACTGTGAAAAACACCGTTGATGTGTGTGGAGCTCGGACTTAGAAAAATTTCTGGAGGTCAGAAATTCAGCGGGGCATCAGCCAGCTCAATCCGCTCATGTGTCACTATCCTCGGACAAGCACTGTGAAAAACACCGTTGATGTGTGTGGAGCTCGGACTTAGAAAAATTTCTGGAGGTCAGAAATTCAGCGGGGCATCAGCCAGCTCAATCCGCTCATGTGTCACTATCCTCGGACAAGCACTGTGAAAAACACCGTTGATGTGTGTGGAGCTCGGACTTAGAAAAATTTCTGGAGCTCAGAAATTCAGCGGGGCATCAGCCAGCTCAATCCGCTCATGTGTCACTATCCTCGGACAAGCACTGTGAAAAACACCGTTGATGTGTGTGGAGCTCGGACTTAGAAAAATTTCTGGAGGTCAGAAATTCAGCGGGGCATCAGCCAGCTCAATCCGCTCATGTGTCACTATCCTCGGACAAGCACTGTGAAAAACACCGTTGATGTGTGTGGAGCTCGGACTTAGAAAAATTTCTGGAGCTCAGAAATTCAGCGGGGCATCAGCCAGCTCAATCCGCTCATGTGTCACTATCCTCGGACAAGCACTGTGAAAAACACCGTTGATGTGTATGGAGCTCGGACTTAGAAAAATTTCTGGAGGTCAGAAATTCAGCGGGGCATCAGCCAGCTCAATCCGCTCATGTGTCACTATCCTCGGACAAGCACTGTGAAAAACACCGTTGAAGTGTGTGGAGCTCGGACTTAGAAAAATTTCTGGAGCTCAGAAATTCAGCGGGGCATCAGCCAGCTCAATCCGCTCATGTGTCACTATCCTCGGACAAGCACTGTGAAAAACACCGTTGATGTGTATGGAGCTCGGACTTAGAAAAATTTCTGGAGGTCAGAAATTCAGCGGGGCATCAGCCAGCTCAATCCGCTCATGTGTCACTATCCTCGGACAAGCACTGTGAAAAACACCGTTGATGTGTGTGGAGCTCGGACTTAGAAAAATTTCTGGAGCTCAGAAATTCAGCGGGGCATCAGCCAGCTCAATCCGCTCATGTGTCACTATCCTCGGACAAGCACTGTGAAAAACACCGTTGATGTGTATGGAGCTCGGACTTAGAAAAATTTCTGGAGGTCAGAAATTCAGCGGGGCATCAGCCAGCTCAATCCGCTCATGTGTCACTATCCTCGGACAAGCACTGTGAAAAACACCGTTGAAGTGTGTGGAGCTCGGACTTAGAAAAATTTCTGGAGCTCAGAAATTCAGCGGGGCATCAGCCAGCTCAATCCGCTCATGTGTCACTATCCTCGGACAAGCACTGTGAAAAACACCGTTGATGTGTATGGAGCTCGGACTTAGAAAAATTTCTGGAGGTCAGAAATTCAGCGGGGCATCAGCCAGCTCAATCCGCTCATGTGTCACTATCCTCGGACAAGCACTGTGAAAAACACCGTTGATGTGTGTGGAGCTCGGACTTAGAAAAATTTCTGGAGCTCAGAAATTCAGCGGGGCATCAGCCAGCTCAATCCGCTCATGTGTCACTATCCTCGGACATGCACTGTGAAAAACACCGTTGATGTGTGTGGAGCTCGGACTTAGAAAAATTTCTGGAGGTCAGAAATTCAGCGGGGCATCAGCCAGCTCAATCCGCTCATGTGTCACTATCCTCGGACAAGCACTTTGAAAAACACCGTTGAAGTGTGTGGAGCTCGGACTTAGAAAAATTTCTGGAGGTCAGAAATTTAGCGGGGCATCAGCCAACCCAATCCGCTCATGTGTCACTATCCTCGGACAAGCACTGTGAAAAACACCGTTGAAGTGTGTGGAGCTCGGACTTAGAAAAATTTCTGGAGCTCAGAAATTCAGCGGGGCATCAGCCAGCTCAATCCGCTCATGTGTCACTATCCTCGGACATGCACTGTGAAAAACACCGTTGAAGTGTGTGGAGCTCGGACTTAGAAAAATTTCTGGAGCTCAGAAATTCAGCGGGGCATCAGCCAACCCAATCCGCTCATGTGTCACTATCTTCGGATATGCACTGTGAAAAACACCGTTGATGTTTGTGGAGCTCGGACTTAGAAAAATTTCTGGAGGTCAGAAATTCAGCGGGGCATCAGCCAGCTCAATCCGCTCATGTGTCACTATCCTCGGACATGCACTGTGAAAAAGACCGTTGAAGTGTGTGGTGCTCACACTTAGAAAAAATTCTGGAGCTCAGAAATTCAGCGGGGCATCAGCCAGCTCAATCCGCTCATGTGTCACTATCCTCGGACATGCACTGTGAAAAACACCGTTGAAGTGTGTGGTGCTCACACTTAGAAAAATTTCTGGAGGTCAGAAATTCAGCGGGGCACCAGCCAGCTCAATCCGCTCATGTGTCACTATCCTCGGACATGCACTGTGAAAAACACCGTTGATGTGTGTGGAGCTCGGACTTAGAAAAATTTCTGGAGCTCAGAAATTCAGCGGGGCATCAGCCAACCCAATCCGCTCATGTGTCACTATCCTCGGACATGCACTGTGAAAAACACCGTTGATGTGTGTGGAGCTCGGACTTAGAAAAATTTCTGGAGCTCAGAAATTCAGCGGGGCATCAGCCAACCCAATCCGCTCATGTGTCACTATCCTCGGACATGCACTGTGAAAAACACCGTTGATGTGTGTGGAGCTCGGACTTAGAAAAATTTCTGGAGGTCAGAAATTCAGCGGGGCATCAGCCAGCTCAATCCGCTCATGTGTCACTATCCTCGGACAAGCACTGTGAAAAACACCGTTGAAGTGTGTGGAGCTCGGACTTGGAAAAATTTCTGGAGGTCAGAAATTCAGCGGGGCATCAGCCAGCTCAATCCGCTCATGTGTCACTATCCTCGGACATGCACTGTGAAAAACACCGTTGAAGTGTGTGGAGCTCGGACTTAGAAAAATTTCTGGAGCTCAGAAATTCAGCGGGGCATCAGCCAACCCAATCCGCTCATGTGTCACTATCTTCGGATATGCACTGTGAAAAACACCGTTGATGTTTGTGGAGCTCGGACTTAGAAAAATTTCTGGAGCTCAGAAATTCAGCGGGGCATCAGCCAGCTCAATCCGCTCATGTGTCACTATCCTCGGACAAGCACTGTGAAAAACACCGTTGATGTTTGTGGAGCTCGGACTTAGAAAAATTTCTGGAGCTCAGAAATTCAGCGGGGCATCAGCCAGCTCAATCCGCTCATGTGTCACTATCCTCGGACATGCACTGTGAAAAACACCGTTGATGTGTGTGGAGCTCGGACTTAGAAAAATTTCTGGAGGTCAGAGATTCAGCGGGGCATCAGCCAACCAAATCCGCTCATGTGTCACTATCCTCGGACATGCACTGTGAAAAACACCGTTGATGTGTGTGGAGCTCGGACTTAGAAAAATTTCTGGAGCTCAGAAATTCAGCGGGGCATCAGCCAACCCAATCCGCTCATGTGTCACTATCCTCGGACATGCACTGTGAAAAACACCGTTGATGTGTGTGGAGCTCGGACTTAGAAAAATTTCTGGAGCTCAGAAATTCAGCGGGGCATCAGCCAGCTCAATCCGCTCATGTGTCACTATCCTCGGACATGCACTGTGAAAAACACCGTTGATGTGTGTGGAGCTCGGACTTAGAAAAATTTCTGGAGCTCAGAAATTCAGCGGGGCATCAGCCGACCCAATCCGCTCACGGTGCACTATTCTCGGATTGACTCGGGGCGAATCCCCGCCGATTTTAAAAGTGCTGAAACTCGAAAAATATACGGAGCTCGACGATGAAACCTGGTATCTGTCGATAATATCCGCCCACGAAGCACTATTCCCGGGGAGAAAGTCCTCGGATGCCCGTGAAGACCGGTGGGATATGATTTGCCTACTCGTGCAAAATCCGGTGGTCTGCAAAAAGCCTTCGGCAAGTATATAGGGAGAGGAAATTTTTGAATGTGAGCTCCGGGCTGCGAACCGACCCTGACCTCTCCCGGGGTCCAGGTAGATCACCCTATGTTCGGACAACGTTGGCAAGGTGTTGGGGTGTCCGAGGGTGGTCCTCCTGATTTTTAACGATTTTTTTTCTAAGTCCTACGGGACTTAGAAAAATTTTCGGAAAATTTAAGCGGATTTTTTCTAAGTGTGAAGGGGCTTAGAAAAATCCATATCCGCTCGTGTGTCACTATCCTCGGATAAGCTCGTGATAAGACCCCGCAGATGTGTGTGGTGCTCACACTTGGAAAAATTTCTGGAGCTCGAAATTTCAGCGGGGCAAAACAAACCCATATCCGCCCTTGTGAGCCTATCGTCGGATAGGCTCGAGGGAAACACCGTTGATGTGTGTGGTGCTCACACTTTGAAAAATTTCTGGAGCTCGGGAACTCAGCGGGGGCTTCAGCAACCCATATCCGCTCATGTGTCACTATCCTCGGACATGCACTGTGAAAAAGACCGTTGATGTGTGTGGAGCTCGGACTTAGAAAAATTTCTGGAGCTCAGAAATTCAGCGGGGCATCAGCCAGCTCAATCCGCTCATGTGTCACTATCCTCGGACATGCACTGTGAAAAAGACCGTTGAAGTGTGTGGTGCTCACACTTAGAAAAATTTCTGGAGCTCAGAAATTCAGCGGGGCATCAGCCAGCTCAATCCGGTCATGTGTCACTATCCTCGGACATGCACTGTGAAAAAGACCGTTGAAGTGTGTGGTGCTCACACTTAGAAAAATTTCTGGAGGTCAGAAATTCAGCGGGGCATCAGCCAGCTCAATCCGCTCATGTGTCACTATCCTCGGACATGCACTGTGAAAAAGACCGTTGAAGTGTGTGGTGCTCACACTTAGAAAAATTTCTGGAGCTCAGAAATTCAGCGGGGCGTCAGCCAGCTCAATCCGCTCATGTGTCACTATCCTCGGACATGCACTGTGAAAAAGACCGTTGAAGTGTGTGGTGCTCACACTTAGAAAAATTTCTGGAGCTCAGAAATTCAGCGGGGCGTCAGCCAGCTCAATCCGCTCATGTGTCACTATCCTCGGACATGCACTGTGAAAAACACCGTTGATGTGTGTGGAGCTCGGACTTAGAAAAATTTCTGGAGGTCAGAAATTCAGCGGGGCATCAGCCAGCTCAATCCGCTCATGTGTCACTATCCTCGGACAAGCACTGTGAAAAACACCGTTGAAGTGTGTGGAGCTCGGACTTAGAAAAATTTCTGGAGCTCAGAAATTCAGCGGGGCATCAGCCAACCCAATCCGCTCATGTGTCACTATCCTCGGACATGCACTGTGAAAAAGACCGTTGAAGTGTGTGGTGCTCACACTTAGAAAAATTTCTGGAGCTCAGAAATTCAGCGGGGCATCAGCCAGCCCAATCCGCTCATGTGTCACTATCCTCGGACATGCACTGTGAAAAAGACCGTTGAAGTGTGTGGAGCTCGGACTTAGAAAAATTTCTGGAGGTCAGAAATTCAGCGGGGCATCAGCCAGCTCAATCCGCTCATGTGTCACTATCCTCGGACATGCACTGTGAAAAACACCGTTGAAGTGTGTGGAGCTCGGACTTAGAAAAATTTCTGGAGCTCAGAAATTCAGCGGGGCATCAGCCAACCCAATCCGCTCATGTGTCACTATCCTCGGACATGCACTGTGAAAAAGACCGTTGAAGTGTGTGGAGCTCGGACTTAGAAAAATTTCTGGAGGTCAGAAATTCAGCGGGGCATCAGCCAGCTCAATCCGCTCATGTGTCACTATCCTCGGACAAGCACTGTGAAAAACACCGTTGATGTGTGTGGAGCTCGGACTTAGAAAAATTTCTGGAGCTCAGAAATTCAGCGGGGCATCAGCCAACCCAATCCGCTCATGTGTCACTATCCTCGGACAAGCACTGTGAAAAACACCGTTGATGTGTGTGGAGCTCGGACTTAGAAAAATTTCTGGAGGTCAGAAATTCAGCGGGGCATCAGCCAGCTCAATCCGCTCATGTGTCACTATCCTCGGACAAGCACTGTGAAAAACACCGTTGAAGTGTGTGGAGCTCGGACTTAGAAAAATTTCTGGAGGTCAGAAATTCAGCGGGGCATCAGCCAGCTCAATCCGCTCATGTGTCACTATCCTCGGACAAGCACTGTGAAAAACACCGTTGATGTGTGTGGAGCTCGGACTTAGAAAAATTTCTGGAGGTCAGAAATTCAGCGGGGCATCAGCCAACCCAATCCGCTCATGTGTCACTATCCTCGGACATGCACTGTGAAAAACACCGTTGATGTGTGTGGAGCTCGGACTTAGAAAAATTTCTGGAGCTCAGAAATTCAGCGGGGCATCAGCCAACCCAATCCGCTCATGTGTCACTATCCTCGGACATGCACTGTGAAAAACACCGTTGAAGTGTGTGGGGCTCGGACTTAGAAAAATTTCTGGAGCTCAGAAATTCAGCGGGGCATCAGCCGACCCAATCCGCTCACGGTGCACTATTCTCGGATTGACTCAGGGCGAACCCCCGCCGATTTTAAAAGTGCTGAAACTCGAAAAATATACGGAGCTCGACGATGAAACCTGGTATCTGTCGATAATATCCGCCCACGAAGCACTATTCCCGGGGAGAAAGTCCTCCGATGCCCGTGAAGACCTGTGGGATATGATTTGCCTACTCGTGCAAAATCCGGTGGTCTGCAAAAAGCCTTCGGCAAGTATATAGGGAGAGGAAATTTTTGAAGGTGAGCTCCGGGCTGCGAACCGACCCTGACCTCTCCCGGGGTCCAGGTAGATCACCCTATGTTCGGACAACGTTGGCAAGGTGTTGGGGTGTCCGAGGGTGGTCCTCCTGATTTTTTACGAATTTTTTTCTAAGTCCTGCGGGACTTAGAAAAATTTTCGGAAAATTTAAGCGGATTTTTTCTAAGTGTGAAGGGGCTTAGAAAAATCCATATCCGCTCGTGTGTCACTATCCTCGGATAAGCTCGTGATAAGACCCCGCAGATGTGTGTGGTGCTCACACTTGGAAAAATTTCTGGAGCTCGAAATTTCAGCGGGGCAAAACAAACCCATATCCGCCCTTGTGAGCCTATCGTCGGATAGGCTCGAGGGAAACACCGTTGATGTGTGTGGTGCTCACACTTTGAAAAATTTCTGGAGCTCGGGAACTCAGCGGGGGCTTCAGCAACCCATATCCGCTCATGTGTCACTATCCTCGGACATGCACTGTGAAAAACACCGTTGATGTGTGTGGAGCTCGGACTTAGAAAAATTTCTGGAGCTCAGAAATTCAGCGGGGCATCAGCCAGCTCAATCCGCTCATGTGTCACTATCCTCGGACATGCACTGTGAAAAAGACCGTTGAAGTGTGTGGTGCTCACACTTAGAAAAATTTCTGGAGCTCAGAAATTCAGCGGGGCATCATCCAGCTCAATCCGCTCATGTGTCACTATCCTCGGACATGCACTGTGAAAAACACCGTTGATGTGTGTGGAGCTCGGACTTAGAAAAATTTCTGGAGCTCAGAAATTCAGCGGGGCATCAGCCAGCTCAATCCGCTCATGTGTCACTATCCTCGGACATGCACTGTGAAAAAGCCCGTTGAAGTGTGTGGTGCTCACACTTAGAAAAATTTCTGGAGCTCAGAAATTCAGCGGGGCATCAGCCAGCTCAATCCGCTCATGTGTCACTATCCTCGGACAAGCACTGTGAAAAACACCGTTGATGTGTGTGGAGCTCGGACTTAGAAAAATTTCTGGAGCTCAGAAATTCAGCGGGGCATCAGCCAGCTCAATCCGCTCATGTGTCACTATCCTCGGACAAGCACTGTGAAAAACACCGTTGATGTGTATGGAGCTCGGACTTAGAAAAATTTCTGGAGCTCAGAAATTCAGCGGGGCATCAGCCAGCTCAATCCGCTCATGTGTCACTATCCTCGGACAAGCACTGTGAAAAACACCGTTGATGTGTGTGGAGCTCGGACTTAGAAAAATTTCTGGAGGTCAGAAATTCAGCGGGGCATCAGCCAGCTCAATCCGCTCATGTGTCACTATCCTCGGACATGCACTGTGAAAAACACCGTTGATGTGTGTGGAGCTCGGACTTAGAAAAATTTCTGGAGCTCAGAAATTCAGCGGGGCATCAGCCAACCCAATCCGCTCATGTGTCACTATCCTCGGACATGCACTGTGAAAAACACCGTTAATGTGTGTGGAGCTCGGACTTAGAAAAATTTCTGGAGCTCAGAAATTCAGCGGGGCATCAGCCAACCCAATCCGCTCATGTGTCACTATCCTCGGACATGCACTGTGAAAAACACCGTTGATGTGTGTGGAGCTCGGACTTAGAAAAATTTCTGGAGGTCAGAAATTCAGCGGGGCATCAGCCAGCTCAATCCGCTCATGTGTCACTATCCTCGGACATGCACTGTGAAAAAGCCCGTTGAAGTGTGTGGTGCTCACACTTAGAAAAAAATCTGGAGCTCAGGCTTTCAGCGAGACATTACAAACCCATATCCGCCCTTGTGAGCCTATCGTCGGATAAGGCTCGAGGGAAACACCGTTGATGTGTGTGGTGCTCACACTTAGAAAAAATTCTGGAGCTCAGGATTTCAGCGGGGCATCAGCCAACCCAATCCGCTCACGGTGCACTATTCTCGGATCGACTCGGGGCGAACCCCCGCCGAATTTCAAAGTGCCGAAACTCGAAAAATATATGGAGCTCGACGATGAAACCTGATATCTGTCGATAATATCCGCCCAAGAAGCACTATTCCCGGGGAGAAAGTCCTCAGATGCCCGTGAAGACCGGTGGGATATAATTTGCCTACTCGTGCAAAATCCGGTGGTCTGCAAAAAGCCTTCGGCAAGTATATAGGGAGAGGAAATTTTTGAAGGTGAGCTCCGGGCTGCGAACCGACCCTAACCTCTCCCGGGGTCCAGGTAGATCACCCTATGTTCGGACAACGTTGGCAAGGTGTTGGGGTGTCCGAGGGTGGTCCTCCTGATTTTTAACGATTTTTTTTCTAAGTCCTACGGGACTTAGAAAAATTTTCGTGTTTTTTAAGCGGATTTTTTCTAAGTGTGAAGGGGCTTAGAAAAATCCATATCCGCTCGTGTGTCACTATCCTCGGATAAGCTCGTGATAAGACCCCGCAGATGTGTGTGGTGCTCACACTTGGAAAAATTTCTGGAGCTCGAAATTTCAGCGGGGCATAACAAACCCATATCCGCCCTTGTGAGCCTATCGTCGGATAGGCTCGAGGGAAACACCGTTGATGTGTGTGGTGCTCACACTTGCGAGGCTTTGGCAACCCATATCCGCTCATGTGAGCCTATCTTCGGATAGGCTCGGGGGAAAAGACCGTTGATGTGTGTGGTGCTCACACTTAGAAAAATTTCTGGAGGTCAGAAATTCAGCGGAGCATCAGCTTGCTCAATCCGCCCATGTGTCACTATCCTCGGACAGGCATGTTGGAAAACACCGTTGATGTGTGTGGTGCTCACACTTAGAAAAATTTCTGGAGCTCGGGAACTCAGCGGGGGCTTCAGCAACCCATATCCGCTCATGTGAGCCTATCTTCGGATATGCTCGGTGGAAAAGACCGTTGATGTGTGTGGTGCTCACACTTAGAAAAATTTCTGGAGCTCAGAAATTCAGCGGAGCATCAGCCAGCTCAATCCGCTCATGTGTCACTATCCTCGGACATGCACCGTGAAAAAGACCGTTGATGTGTGTGGTGCTCACACTTAGAAAAAATTCTGGAGCTCGGGAACTCAGCGGGAGCTTCAGCAACCCATATCCGCTCATGTGAGCCTATCTTCGGATAGGCTCAGGGGAAAAGACCGTTGATGTGTGTGGTGCTCACACTTAGAAAAATTTCTGGAGCTCGGGAACTCAGCGGGAGCTTCAGCAACCCATATCCGCTCATGTGAGCCTATCTTCGGATAGGCTCGGGGGAAAAGACCGTTGATGTGTGTGGTGCTCACACTTAGAAAAATTTCTGGAGCTCGGGAACTCAGCGGGAGCTTCAGCAACCCATATCCGCTCATGTGAGCCTATCTTCGGATAGGCTCGGGGGAAAAGACCGTTGATGTGTGTGGTGCTCACACTTAGAAAAATTTCTGGAGCTCGGGAACTCAGCGGGAGCTTCAGCAACCCATATCCGCTCATGTGAGCATATCCTCGGATAGGCTCGGGGAAAAACCCCGCCGAAGTGTGTGGTGCTCACACTTAGAAAAATTTCTGGAGCTCAGGATTTCAGCGGGGCATCAGCCGACCCAATCCGCTCATGTGTCACTATCCTCGGACAGGCATGTTGGAAAACACCGTTGATGTGTGTGGTGCTCACACTTAGAAAAATTTCTGGAGCTCAGGATTTCAGCGAGACATTACAAACCCATATCCGCCCTTGTGAGCCTATCGTCGGATAGGCTCGAGGGAAACACCGTTGATGTGTGTGGTGCTCACACTTAGAAAAAATTCTGGAGCTCAGAATTTCAGCGGGGCAAAACAAACCCATATCCGCCCTTGTGAGCCTATCGTCGGATAGGCTCGAGGGAAACACCGTTGATGTGTGTGGTGCTCACACTTAGAAAAAATTCTGGAGCTCAGGATTTCAGCGGGGCATCAGCCGACCCAATCCGCTCACGTGTCACTATCCTCGGATAGGCATGTTGGAAAACACCGTTGATGTGTGTGGTGCTCACACTTAGAAAAAATTCTGGAGCTCAGGATTTCAGCGGGGCATCAGCCGACCCAATCCGCTCATGTGTCACTATCCTCGGACAGGCATGTTGGAAAACACCGTTGATGTGTGTGGTGCTCACACTTAGAAAAAATTTGAGAAAAATCTCTGGAGCTCAGGATTTCAGCGAGCAATTCCAAACCCATATCCGCTCATGTGAGCCTATCCTCGGATAGGCTCGGGGAAAAACCCCGCCGAAATGTGTGGTGCTCACACTTAGAAAAATTTCTGGAGGTCAGAAATTCAGCGGGGCATCAGCCAGCCCAATCCGCTCATGTGTCACTATCCTCGGACATGCACTGTGAAAAAGACCGTTGAAGTGTGTGGTGCTCACACTTAGAAAAATTTCTGGAGCTCAGGTTTTCAGCGGGGCATCAGCCGACCCAATCCGCTCATGTGTCACTATCCTCGGACAGGCATGTTGGAAAACCCCGTTGATGTGTGTGGTGCTCACACTTAGAAAAATTTTCTGAGAAAAATCTCTGGAGCTCAGGATTTCAGCGAGCCATTCCAAACCCATATCCGCTCATGTGAGCCTATCCTCGGATAGGCTCGGGGAAAAACCCCGCCGAAGTGTGTGGTGCTCACACTTAGAAAAATTTCTGGAGGTCAGAAATTCAGCGGGGCATCAGCCAGCCCAATCCGCTCATGTGTCACTATCCTCGGACATGCACTGTGAAAAAGACCGTTGAAGTGTGTGGTGCTCACACTTAGAAAAATTTCTGGAGCTCAGGTTTTCAGCGGGGCATCAGCCAACCCAATCCGCTCATGTGTCACTATCCTCGGATAGGCATGTTGGAAAACACCGTTGATGTGTGTGGTGCTCACACTTAGAAAAATTTCTGGAGCTCAGGCTTTCAGCGAGGCAATACAAACCCATATCCGCCCTCGTGAGCCTATCCTCGGATAGGCTCGAGGGAAAACACCGTTGATGTGTGTGGTGCTCACACTTAGAAAAATTTTCAGAGAAAAATCTCTGGAGCTCGTGATTTTCAGCGAGCCATTACAAACCCATATCCGCTCATGTGAGCCTATCCTCGGATAGGCTCGAGGAAAAACCCCGCTGATTTTTATGGTGCTCGCATGATTTGGGTCTACCAGGGCATTCACGTGGGTCTACCCCATGCTCGAAACTGGGTCTACCCCATAATATAACTTGGGTCTACCAGGAGAGCGAATTTGGGTCTACCAAATGTAAGGGGATATAACTCACCTACTCATGCAAAATCCGGTGGTCTGCAGAAACCCTTCGGCAAGATTATAGGGAGAGAAAAATTTTGAATGTGAGCTCCAGGCTGCGAACCGACCCTCCGCTCTCCCGGGGTCCAGGTAGATCACCCTATGTTCGGACAACGTTTGCAAGGTGTTGGGGTGTCCGAGGGTGGTCCTCCTGATTTTAACGAATTTTTTCTAAGTGTGAAGGGACTTAGAAAATTTTCGACAAGTGAGAGTGGCGAACT